>NW_028230453.1:5477629-5634573 GCF_043228905.1 Azolla caroliniana
GATCGGACTGCGTTTTGTGGTACCCTTCATCGGTCATGAAGGAGTCGAACTTCCGGTACCATTGCCGGGGAGCCTGCTTCAGTCCGTAAAGGCTCTTCTTCAACCGGCATACCAGGTGCTCCTTCCCTTTCTTCTCGAATCCTTCCGGTTGCTGCATGTAGATCTCTTCTTCGAGGTCACCGTGAAGGAATGTCGTCTTCACGTCCATCTGTTCTACCTCGAGGTCCATGCTTGCCGCTATGCTCAGCACCGTCCGGATGGAGGTCATCTTCACTACCGGGGCAAATATCTCGTCGAAGTCGACGCCCTTCTTCTGCTGGAACCCCTTCACCACGATCCTGGCTTTGTATCTCGTGGGTTTTCCGGCATCTCCCGGTTTCAGCTTGAACACCCACTTGTTCCGAAGTGCCCGCTTTCCTTTCGGCAACTCCACAAGTTCATATGTGTGGTTCTCATGCAAGGAATCCATCTCCTCCTGCATGGCACTTAACCACCTGCGGCTATGGGTGTCAAGCTTGGCTTCTTCAAAACTCTCCGGCTCCCCCTCGTCGGTTAGTAGCACGTGCTCTGGTTCCGGAAATCTCCGGGGGGCCCTTCTCTCTCTTAGAGGATATCTCCGTTCCGGAGCTTCGGTAACCGGCCCTTCCGTTTCCTCTTCATCCGAATCCATTTCGGGATCGGGGCCGGTTCCGGTATCAGTTTCATCTTCCTCGGCCGGTTCTGTTTCTTCACCGTCTTCGGCCGGATCCTCGAGTGCTAACCGGTCCCTTGCCGGTCGGGACTGCTCTTCGTAGAGTTGATTCTCACCGGTCAACTTGGAGCTCTTCATCTTCTTCTCCGACTCCCAGTCGGCGAGTGTCTTGTCCTCCATGAAGATGATATCTCGACTCCTGAATATCTTCTTTTCGACCGGGTCCCATACTCGGTAGCCGAACTCGTCGTCGCCGTAACCGAGGAATATGTGTGGCCGGGTCTTTGGATCTAGCTTTCCTCTCCGGTCCTTTGCCACATGCACGTATGCGAGACTCCCGAACACCTTTAGATGCCGGTAGGAGACTTCCTTACCGGTCCACACTCTCTGCGGCGTGTCTCCGTCCAAAGGTACTGAGGGTGATCTGTTTATCACGTATGTCGCCGTTGACATTGCCTCAGCCCAAAACCCCTTGGGTAATTTCGCATGCGCCAGCATACTCCGGACCCTCTCCATTATGGTCCGGTTCATCCTCTCGGCCAGCCCGTTTAGTTCCGGCGTCTTCGGCACAGTAAACTCGAGCCGGATTCCCTTCGAGCGACAGTACTCCTGGAACTGCCCCCGGTATTCCCCTCCGTTATCCGCTCGTGTCGCTTTCAGCTTCTTGCCGGATTCCCTTTCCACTCTCGCGTGGAGTTCTTTGAAGACGGACAATACTTGGTCCTTTGTCTTCAACGGTGCCGTCCACAGCTTCCAGCTGTGGTCATCAATGAATGTCACGATGTACTGGGCTCCGCCATGTGACTTCGTTTCTACTTGACACACGTCAGTGTGCACCAACTCCAATGGTGCGCTACGTCTCGTCGGTGGCCTTGTGTGGAAGGAGGTCCGGTTTTGCTTACCGGCCAGACAGTCGGTACACTTCCCCAAGTGTACATGCTTTACCGGTATCAGGTTGTCTTCGGCAAGCCTCTTCATCCCCTTCTCGCTCATGTGGCACAGTCTCTTGTGCCATAGCTCACCGGCAGTGTCTGCTGCCACGTTCAGCTCCTCCGGACATAGCCGGGAATTCATCAGGTACAGTGTGTTGATCTTCCGGGCCCGAGCCATTATCAGGCTCCCTTTGCTGAACTTCATGACACCGTTCCGGATGCTACCCGTGTAGCCTTCATCGTCTAGCCTCCCGGCCGAAATCAGGTTCAATCGAACCTCCAGAACGTGTCGAACATCCTTCAACAGCATCTTGCATCCGGTTGATGTCATCAGCCACACGTCTCCTATGCCGGCAATCCGGCATGTACCTTCATTTCCCATCCGGACACATCCGTGCTCACCGGCTGTGTAGGATGAGAAGTATTTCTTCTCCGGGGTCAGGTGGAACGACGCTCCGGAATCGACCACCCAGGTCATCTCTTCACCGGCAAGGTTCAGCTCCCTCTCTTCGGTAATGAGCATTATCTCTTCTTCACTTGCCGCGAGTGCCGTCGTTCCTTTCCGGTCCTGCCCTTGCCGATCCGGACCTCTCCGGTCCGTGGCTCCCCGGTATGCACCGTTTCGCTCCGGTGACTTCTTCGAATCGGTGTCGTCGGCTCCGTTGTCTTTTCGGTAATGCCGACAATTCTTCCGGAAGTGCCCCGGCTTCCCACAGTGGAAGCATGTGGGCCTTCCTCTTGACTGCGACCGGGTCCCCGACTTCTCCCGTCTTTGCGGACTCCGGTTCCGTTGTCTTCCCCGTTCCGATTCGGTAAGCAGTGCCTTCGAGTCGAAGACCGGTTCTTTATCTCTTCAACGCGCTTCTTCGTTCAAAATACTTGTCTTTACCGTTTGTAGGGACAAGTTATCTTCGGTGCAGGAGGTGCTGAGAGTCACCACCAAGTTCTCCCAGCTTTCCGGCAATGTACACATCAGGATGATGGCTTGCATTGCATCCTCCAACGGGAACTTGATCGCCGCAAGCTGGTTCACGAATCCCATGAACGTGCTTACGTGTTCCACCATACTCTCGCCGTCCCGGTACTTGAGGTTCACTATCTTCCTCATCAGGGAGGTCCGGTTCAACGCATTCTTCCTCTCGTAGAGGCCCGACAGCTTCCGCCACATCTCATATGCGTTGGTGTCGTTCGCCACATGTTGTAGAATGCTCACGTCGACGTATTGCCGAATGGTTGCAACGGCTTTCCGGTTCAGAAGCCTCCATTCCATCTCAAGTACCCCCTTGGGTATTTCCGACCTGTCGATCGGTTCATACAGGTCCCGAACAATGAGCAGATCCTCCATCTTTATCTTCCAGTCGGCGTAGTTCTGCGCATTCAGCACCATCATCCCCGGCTGCCCGCTGCTGCCGCCTTCCATTTTCTGCACTGCCGTCGCTCTGATACCAATTTGTTAGGACATCAACGGTTTCCAAACCGTCACCTCTCGGCCACAACCGAGGAAACACGAGTCAATGCAGAAGTATATCGAAAACACAGAGAGAGACTTGAATGCACAGGGTTTAACGTGGAAAACCCTAGACGGGAAAAACCACGGGAGTGCAAGACTCCAACTATCACTATAAACAGAGATATACACTGGTGAAGCTACAAGGCGACAACCTTGAGCTCAATGTCTTCGCCACAGGCGGCGGTAATACACAGAGGCAACGACCTCCTCATCTCTCTCTCTCTCTCTCTCTCTCTCTCTCTCTCTCTCGGCTACTCTCACTTCGCTCCCCCTAAGTGGAAAAACAGAAAAATAAGCAACAACATAAAACTGTTTGCCCTAAGTAATATTTATACAACATATGACTTTCGGGCTATTTACAAATATAGCCTCTTGGGCCCTTAGCAAACATATTCACAAATATGTCCCCGCATCCGGATCTCTCTCCGGGTACATTCGTCATCCGGCTCCGTAGCCGGGGTCTTCATCATCCGGATCCGGAACCGGGTCTTCATCATCCGGCTCCGTAGCCAGGGTCTTCATCATCCGGATCCGGAAACCGGGTCTTCATCATCCGGATCCGGAAATCCGACCATCCCATCCGGAGGGACCGTAATCCCAACAGAAGATAATGAACTCCGAGTCGACTGGTAAGGATCGACTCTACGATGAGCAGACCCAACCGGCAAGAGACCGGTTAGCACTCGAGCAACCAGCCGGTTACGGTGAGGATACCGAACCGGCAGAAGAAGAAGTAGAGGAAGCTGAGACCGGAACCGGCCAAGACCCCGAATCGGATTCGGATGAAGAGCAAATGGAGGAGCCGGTTATCGAAGCCCGAAGACGTAGATATCCTCTCAGAGACAAAAGGGCGGCCCGGAGATTTCCGGATGCGGAGCATGTTCTGCTGACCGATGAGGGGGAGCCGGAAAGCTTCGAAGAAGCGAAGGAAGACACCCACAGCCGAAAATGGTTAAGTGCCATGCAGGATGAGATGGATTCCCTGCATGAGAACCATACGTACGAATTGGTGTAGTTGCCGAAAGGAAAGCGGGCACTTCGAAACAAGTGGGTCTACAAGTTGAAACCGGGAGATGTCGGGAACCCCTCGAGATACAAAACCAGGATCGTGGTGAAGGGGCTCCAGTAGAAGAAGGGCGTGGACTTCGACGAGATATTTGCCCCGGTAGTAAAGATGACCTCCATCCGGACAGTGCTGAGTATAGCAGCAAGCATGGACCTCGAGGTAGATCAGTTGGATGTGAAGACGGCATTCCTTCACGACGACCTCGAAGAGGAGATCTACATGCAGCAACCGGAAGGTTTCGTGGAGAAAGGGAAGGAGCACCTGGTATGCCGGTGCAAGAAGAGCCTGTACGGACTGAAGGAGGCTCCCTGGCAATGGTACCGGAAGTTCGACTCCTTCATGACCGATCAAGGGTACCACAAGACGCAGGCCGATCACTGCGTGTTTGTGAAGAAGTTCGAAGGAGGGGACTTCCTGATACTCCTCCTGTACGTGGATGACATGTTGATCGTCGGACGAGACCAAGTCAAAATACGGATGTTGAAGAAGGCTCTCAACCGGACCTTCTCAATGAAAGACTTGGGTTCGGCAAGATAGATGTTGGGGATGCACATCATCCGGAACCGGTCAACGAAGCAATTATGGCTGTCACAGGAGAAGTATGTGACAAAGGTGCTTCACCGGTTCAACATGTTAGAAGCGAAGCCGGTCGGGTCAACACTTCCGGCAAACTGCAAGCTGTTTGGCAAGCAAAGCCCGAAGACGAAAGCACAGAAGGCGGAAATGATGAAGATCCCATATGCCTCTACCGTCGGGAGCTTGATGTACGCAATGGTGTGTACCCGACCGGATATAGGATACGCAGTCGGGGTGGTGAGCCGGTTTATGAGCAATCCCGGCAAGGAGCACTGGAACGCGGTCAAATGGATACTCCGGTATTTGAAGGGCACTTCAAATATGTGTCTCCGATTCAGCTCCGGAAAACCTCAACTGGACGGTTTCACCGATTCGGACATGTCGGCTGATGTGGATACCAGCTGGTCTACATCCGGGTATGTAATGACATATGCAGGGGGAGCTGTTTCGTGGCAGTCGAGGCTGCAGAAGACGCTTGCATTGTCAACCACGGAGGTAGAGTACATGGCAGTTGTGGAAGCCGGCAAGGAAATTTTATGGATGAAGGACTTCATCGGAGAGCTCGGTATACGGCAAGAGGAATACCGACTCTATTGCGACAGTCAAAGTGCCATCCACCTTGCTAAGAATGTGGCCTACCATTCACGGACGAAGCATATCCAGCGGAGGTATCACTGGATCCGAGAAAGAGTAGATGACCAGGAGTTCGCACTGACGAAAATCCACACGGCTGAGAACGGGTCAGATATGCTGACCAAAGTGCTGACACCCGACAAGCTGGATGCATGCCGGAAGAGAATCGGACTGGTAAGACACCCCATGCCAGAGTGAAAGGGGAGTTTGTTGGGAGACAGGTCCCTCCGGATGGGAAGGGAGAAGAACAATGCCGACGAACAAACTCGGCCGAGGCCGAAACCGGATGAGGAGTACCCGGCTACGGAGAGCCGGATGATACAGGCCCGGTGTGAACCGAATGAGGAGTACCCGGGTACGGAGAGCCGGATGATACAGGCCCGGTGTGAACCGGATGAGGAGTACCCGGCTATGGAGAGCTGGATGGTGCAGGCCCGGTGTGAACCGGATGAGGAGTACCCGGCTACGGAGAGTCGGATGGTGCAGAACCGGTGAGAACCGAAGGAAGAGACATATTCGTAAATATGTTTCTGAGAGCCCATCAAGGCTATATTTTTAAATAGCCGAAAAGTCATATTAGTATAAATATGACTTAGGGCAAACTTTTAGTTGTTGTTGTCATTTTCTGTTTTGCACGAGATCAGTGTGCGTAACTATACAGAGAGAGAGAGAGAGAGAGAGAGAAAGAGGTTGTTGCCTCTGTTGTAACCGCCGCCTGTGGCGAGGATTTGTGAGCACTAGGTCGGTGCCTCAGTGAACTCACTGTTGTATATTCCTACATAGTGACAGTTTGCAGCCTGTGGGCTGCCGTGGTTTTTCCCCTAGTTTGGGGTTTTCCACGTAAACCTCCTGTGTATTCTCTCCTTCTTTGTGTCTCGTTTTATTTCCCGTGTTTTTTTGTGTATCATTCTAAGCTCGGTTGTGGCCGAGCATTGCGCATAAGAAACGTTGGGTTCCCGTCATTATGGGCGGACCGAACTACGCACAGTTCGGTAACCGGGTTCATGCCGGTAGAGCTTATGTACGGACAGAGGCCGATCATGCCAACGGAGCGAACCATCTCCTCATGGGCCACGGTGGACTGGAGAGATGAGATGAGCCGGGAGGAGCTGCTAGCGGCACAGATTCGACAGCTCGAGCGAAGGCCGGAGGACGTGGAACGAGCCGCGGAGAAGCTTCGGTTGGCAAGGTTGAAGAACAAAGGACGGTTTGACCGGACTCACCAACTGCGACCGAAGAAAATCGAGGAAGGCGATTGGGTCCTAGTGTATGACGGTAGCCTCAACAACTAGCACAGGGCAACGCGGAAGTTTGCAAGGAGGTGGTTCGGGCCTTACGTGGTGACAGGCGCCAACGACAACGGGACCTACCATCTTGCGGAGCTCGACAGTACGAGGATGGCAATACCAGTAGCGGGGAAGAGGGTCAAAGCGTTTAAGAAACGACACGAGTGCGAGCCGGATCTGGAAATCATGGACGACGACGACGGGCGGTCCGAAGCGGATGACGAACCGGAAGACGAGGAGTAAAGCATGGGCTGGTTTTCTCCAACAAGAGCCCAATTTTGGCGCATACTGGTGGATGCGCGGTTAGGTGGGGGCAGATGCCGCGAAGAAAACCGTCCCTAGGCAGAAACCGAGCTCAGCATGTGTAAACCGGCCCTTACACGCGAGCACACTTTTCGTTGTATGGTAAGTAGGTAGGTACAAGTCGGATGAGGTGAAATCCTAGGTAGCGCACATTTAATAGGGAGAGAATCGAGTTGTATCTCTATCCGAAAGGACAAAGAATTAATATGATGTAACGGATGATAACGGCCTCCCTCCTTGGGCTATAAAAGAGAGGGAGAGGAAGGAGAGAGGGGATCGCGCATTAGAGAGGAGGAAGTGCTGCTGGACTGGGACCGAGCCCTTCTCCTCTGCCACTCTCCATAGCCATTTTTGCGCAGGTTTTCGGGAGGCTTACTTTGCTCCGTGGAACGCCCATGTGCTTCCGACAGAGTCTCCATCTCGCTCTTTTGTGTGTTTGAGTGAACAGGCGTCGGTGTTCGCCTTGCCAGCTTGTTAGTTGTAATCGTCTCGATATATATATATATATATACATTTATATACATACGTGTTCATATACTCGGACTTCGAGTCGTCCCGTTTTGCTGTGTTGTTGGACTGTGATTCCTGTCTGCTCCCGTGTCTGTGCGTGTGCAAGTGCGTCTATTGCCTTTCCGTTGTCCTCCTTCTCAGCTATTTCTCGGTCCAAGACCCCGGTGGTCCCGCCTCGTTCCCCACGCACGCGCGTAACAACGCGACAACGGCAAGTACATTGTGATTGGAACAATTCTGTAAATGTGCTTGAACAATACTCACACCCTCCATCAATTTATAATTGTAGAATGGATCTGCGTGTGATATTCTTTGCTAATTAGATGTAATTTCTGAATACTTGAAATGTTTGATCTTAGGTTTAAATAGGAATGTTATTATTGGAAAATAATTATAATAATCAATGAAGCTAATGAAATATTGAGATCTGGCTATGGAGTTTGTAGGGAAGGGTCAACATATGTCACTATGTACAAGTTGTAGTCGATGTTGGCATTTGTTATGCTGAATTGGAAACAAATGTTGTGGCATTTTGCCAAAAAAACATCCTTTGCAAATATCTACCATGGAAAAACATTCTTTTGGTAAGCCACTAACCATATTATTTAATTGGAGTGCCTTGATGGCTTGAACATGTAGGTGTCCCAAGTTGATGATGTCATAATATTGTTTGATTGATATTTTTTTCATTCTTTATAAATATTTGCTTCTATCTTCTAATGCGCAGGAATTTATTGAGTAGAATAGAGACCTCCCTCACTTGCTTGCAACTATATTTTATTTGTTCTCCATCTAATAATGTGTACTTTATTTGTGCGTAGTTTCTTTTAAATTCTCTTGATGCACACTTTTTTGTTGTTTGTCCAATAAATAACAAATGGTTTGTGATTCATAAAACGAAGTATACATTACACGGGGTTTTGTACGAAGAGAGTTTGTAATGAAAAGGGAGAGAGACGAGCATATACGAGAGATAGAGATAGTCTATGATTCAAGAAGCAAGAGTATATCGTAAAAACAAGATTTATTATATTGGCAATATAAGATTTACCAAAGTTACAATGCTCTAGAAGCAAGAGTATATGGTAAAAACAAGCTTTATTATATTAACAATACAAGATTTTACCAAAATTACAATGCTTGATCACAAGGATGATACTTCATGTGTGTCAAACTTCGAATCGAACCTCACCTTTAAATTTGAAAGATGAGATAATTTCTAGTGAGTTATCTTTTCATCCACCAATAATGAGTCAACCCTCTTTCTCAATGAAACAACCTCTGTGGTTGAAATAGACTTGCATGCCTTGCTCCATGAATTGGCCGACCGAAACCAAATTCTTTGTTATGGTTGGAACATACAAGAAATTTTTAAGATATGTCTGGTTGCCTTCTTTGTCGAATGGGAAATTGTCAACATGCCATATCGGATGAGTAGTGTCGTCCCTAGTCTCAACATAGTCGGGTCGATTAGGCACTCACAGGTCTCAGAACCAATCTTGATGAGACGTCATATTCTTTGAAGCACTGGAGTCGACAAACCATATGCCTTCTATGTTAGAGGTACTGGTCGGACTAGAGGCCGACATAGAATTTTCTCTATGTGTCATCACGAACATTCCGCCATATTCGTCATAGTAAGAGTTTGTGGCATAGTTTGTGAGTTGTCGACTTGTGGAGGCCAACTCACTTTTCTTCTTTCAGCACTCCTCATGGTGGCCGATTTTGCCACAATATCCGCATTCAACGAAATTTTGCCACAATATTCGTCATAGTAAGAGTTCGTGGCATAGTTTGTGAGTTGTCGGCTTGTGGAGGCCAACTCACTTTTCTTCTTTCAGCACTCCTCATGGTGGCCGATTTTGCCACAATATCCACTCCTCATATTCTATTGTCGGCTTGGTCCAGGATGACAGCTCCCCCTTCCGCCGAACGCTCCACGAGTGTTCTCGCTTTCTTGTCGAAGGTGGAGTTGCCTTCATGAAATGGTCCTCGTCCATTTCATCCTTGGCCAAATCGGCCTCTTCTTGCATGACCGTGTCCTCTACCGTTGCCCGAGTGTGTGTTGAGTAGTTGACCTTCCAAGGTGGTGCTTCTTGTTTGAACATGGTTTTCTTCAACCAGCGACTGAAGATCAAAGGAGGGAGGATTTTCCCTTGTGAGGATGGTCGTTCTCATAGTGCTGAACCATGGTGCTAGGTCGTCGAGCCATATTTGCACCATCTCGTCATCGTCAACGTTCAACTCCTAGATCTTCAAGGTATAGCTTATGATCGACATGTCCCTTTGTTGGACATTATTCAACTTTTGACATAGTTGAAGTTTTCGTGCGGTTGTGTTCACCGTAAAAATCTTCTTGAGGTTCTCCCAAGCTTCCTTCGACATCTTGGCTTCTCGAATATAGCCGAGCATGTGGTCGTGAACACATGAGGTTAGGCAATACAACACAAGACTTGCCGCTTGCTCTCATATTGGGTAGTCGGGGTGTGTTGGGTTGGGTTTCATTTCTTGAGCTCCTTCGATGTAGCTCCAATAGCCTTGGCTGACAATGTATTGGCGCATTTTGTATTCCCACGATGCAAAGTTATTTCTATCCAGATTTCATGATGGCCGAAATGGGTTTTCTTCTTATTATTTTTCTTCTCTCTCAGATACGAACTATGTAGGAGTGCTACGATAGCGATCGATTGGTTCTTCTTCGACGTCGGCGTAGGCACAACACGCGCGGATGGGCTTAGGAAAAGCTACCAAACTGCTCTAATACCATGTAAATATTTAACTATGTAGTTATGTGCAACGGAGATAGACTAGAGGTATCTGTGTGTGTGTGTGTATGTGAAAAGAGAGAATAGAGACAAGATAGACAGAAAATCAGAAAATTGTATATTCACAAGAAACAATAACAATCAACTACTTACAAAGGAGAGGAGAAGGTGCTTATATGCTCACCTTCCCTCTACATTCTCTTACTAAAACTACCTCTCGGGAAAGGGGGGGAAACCTTAACCACCTCAATAACTATTTGTCATAGGATGTAAGTCTTATGACACATTAGTTATGTTACATAGTCGTGGTGTGTTCACACACTTCACATATTAGAGCGTATTCCTACTAGGTTAAGTTGAGTTTGATTCTCAACAATATCATTTGGAGGATTATGGTATGTGTAACTTTTGCTCGAGCTTATATGATGTGTTCAGGTCGCAGTCCTATATGATACATGGAAAGTGTATCTTCTGCTCTGTCAAAGTGGAGGCTAATAGGAATTTTATTTGTTTCTTGTCCTGGCGTAAGAATGGTTTGGAAGGTAAGCAATGTAGTGTGGTTGTCTATGATGTGTTCAAACCGCAATCCTATGTGATCCATGAAATGTGTATCTTTTGCTCTATCAAAGTGGAGGCTAATAATTATTTTTAGAGCACTTAGGTATTGAGGACTATGGTTCGATTGGAGTATGACAAATGCATTTGCTTTTGATTCATAATTTGGGCTCAAGAAATATATTCTAATGTTGAATGAATTACTTTCGTGGCATTTTTCATTGTTGGAAAGGTCAAGGAATCTATCACATGCAGAGAGATAATTATGTTAGGTTACAATTGGCCTTATTCATAATCTGGATTGGTGTTTAGGTTGTGAGTTAATCCTTAACATTTGGGTACCAAACAAATTGGAAGTTTGTCGTAAGTTAGTCTTGGTGGTATAGGTTCAATAGGGATCTAGAAGTTCCTTATACGTTAATCTTGGTGGTGTGGATGTGATGGGGATACAAAGTTCATTGTAAGTTAATCATGGGAGTATTTTTTTCTTTGTAATGAAAAATATTGTAGACAGAGACAAAAAATAGAATAGAATAGATATTCTTATCGCCCACTTGGAGGCTAACTTTTGACCCATGGGACCAAATAAACACATCATGTTGTATGTGACTCCTTCCTAAGAAAAGAACTTATTACTTATTATCGAACACTCTATTTGAAAGTAAGGCACACACATACATGGTCATCTCTCTTGGAGGAGAACGAAGTGTGATGCCATCTAATTATCATGCTTGTCTAACAATGATGACGTCAAAAGAACATGAGATGTTGGATTTTGAACTTGTCCAAAGAAGAACGTGCAGCCATCGAATGATTTGTGTGGTACGAGAAGAAGAAAGAGAACACTTAACTTAATGAAGAAAACCAACTTTGTATTCTTCCACCTTTTAAATATGATAGCAATTGCAAGAAGAAAAGAGAGGAATTAAACTCGTGGGGATTTAGAGTTTTCCAAGATTATGTAAGTTAAAGTTCCACAAAAGAAAGGTGCCTAAGATCTCACCTTAGTGAAACTGCCTTCATATGATATATATAAATAATACTCTCTTTCATCCTATGGATCTACATCCTACTATTACCAATCACATACTTGTATTCTCTATTGTATTATCAAATGCAATGATTTTAATTATGGTGGGCCTTCCTCTCTTGGCTACCTCTGAGTGTGCCACAAGTGACTCGACAAGTGACTCGACACTTAATCACTAAGTAGTTAAAAATTACCTATGCCATCCTATCTCTCTCGTCTCGGTACTAGGTAGGCATTCATAGGCTTAGCATGACTAAAATTTTCTTCCATAATGATGCTCTTTTCTTCACATATAGAAGCTTCCATCGCATTGAATGTGCTTATAAGTTATAACCATATGCACGAAACATATTATCCGATTTTGTCTATCTCGGTTAGTGTTTCCGACGAAAGGGACAAACTTGATGCACCACATGTAATAGGAAGTCCTCATGGATTGATTGTTCTTCTAATTCTAGCTCATTTCATTAATTCCTTCAATCATTCAAGACTCAAGTATTGATTCATGGGCTAGAGATCACATGGTGCTTCCGTCTCCTTCCCATCCATCCAATGCCAAAAGAAAAAGGCAGGATAAAGAGGCCATGTATGTCATAAGCACACTCTCTCTTTCCAGAGACCAATAACAACCTTCCCCCATGGCTCCCCTGTTTCTTCCTCTTCTTCTTCTTCTTCCTCTGCTCCTTTCTAGCTTCCATGGAGCCTTGGCTGCAACACCATTGTATCAGGCTGGCAATGCCCATTTCTCAACTCAGAATAATTCTTCCTCCGATTCTTCTTCCGCCTTCTGGCTCTCGGATGGCGGAACCCTCACATTCGGCTTCAAGTCCCTCGGCCCCAATCAATACCTCCTCTGCATTTGGGTGACTGCCGATACTAACCGAACTCCGCTATGGTGGCCTTCCATCACTACCCCTAGTCTCACACAAGGAGCCACTCTCTCCTTCACGAGGAATGGAAACCTCGAGCTAATTGACGCAAACCAATCCATGATTTGGAGTACATCTACCTCCAACGCTTCCTTTGCAAAACTTCAAAATACGGGGAACCTTCAGCTTTTCGATAACACCATGGAGAATTTGCAATGGCAGAGCTTCTCGGACCTCCGAGACACTCTGGTAGTGAGGCCAAGGGAAGACACTTCCATTAGTTCATTATTTTCTATAGTAGTTGATAAGTCTTATCTATTGCGATCTCGGCCAAACGATAGCTCCTATGGTCCCCCCGGAAGGTTCCATCTTCAGACCAATGTGTACTCGGTAGCTTATCTACGTGCATTGGATGTTGTTTATAATGTGGATTTCATCTACGTATATGCATATATCAATGCGAGCCAAGGTGTTTTCGAGCTTAGCCGAGATGGAGGGAAGACATATCGAGACAATTCATCCATGCCCATGAGCATGCTTCGATTAGATCCCGACGGAAATCTGAGGATCTACGCTTGGAATGCTTCGCATTCTACATGGCTCGAGGTATGGCAATTCCTCGACACCAAATGCCTCTTGGGAAGCCCTTGTGGGGCTTATGGCATATGCAAAGAAGACACAAATGGATCTCTGAACTGCACTTGTCCGGTCGGTTATGAACCTGTGGATACTCAGCTTGTCTCCCGCGGGTGCTATAATAGCTTCAACTTGAGCAGTTTCTGTGGATCGGGTGCTCAGAATGGATCGTTATCCATGGTCGAGAACGAGCATAGCGATTATGATTACAATGACTTAAGCAGCAAAGTCGTTAACTATATAGAGGATTGCAAGAAACTATGCCTGGATGATTGTGATTGCATTGCAGCATCTTATAGGCTGGGTGATAAATCATGCTTCCTGAAGGGTAATCAAACCACAGGGCTAATCATGAATGGCTACTACACAGATGGCAATACTCTACTCATGAAATTGTTAGTGCGCTCTCCTACTAAAGGAGAAGGGGTGAAGAAAGGGGTAGTTATAGGGGCAATTGTGGCGGCTTTTATCGTAGTAGTGTTGTTAGTTGTCGGTGCCACCATGATTTGGTGGTCATGGAGAACAGGAGGCCATATCTGTGGACTGATTAGAAGAAGGCATGAGTGTGTCAGGGTGATTGGAGATGGTGGAGCCATTAAGTTCACATACCATCAGTTGGTAGTGGCAACTCAGAATTTCAGTGAATTGTTGGGTGAAGGTGGGTATGGGAGAGTATACAAAGGCAGAATCATAGTGGTAATGGAGAATGAGAAAAAGGCAACAGAAAAGCAGGTCCCTGTTGCTGTGAAGGTGCTTAAAGACACCATGGGAGCAAGCCATGGAGAAGCTGAGAGGCAATTCAGAGCAGAAGTGAGCACTCTTGGCAAGATCCATCATGTAAATCTAGTCGATCTCGTGGGCTACTACATCGGAGGAAGGAGATCTCAAAGGAAGAGGATCTTGGTATATGAATACATCGAAAATGGTTCATTAGCCAGGTTCCTGTCCGGAGAGCCGAAGCCTCTCCCATGGGCGGTTCGATACTCCATAGCTGTAGGAACGGCCCGAGGCATTGCATACCTGCACCATGACTGCAGGCCACACATATTGCACTGTGACATTAAGCCCGAGAATGTGCTCTTAGACCATGAGTTCACAGCCAAAGTGGCCGACTTCGGATTGGCGAGGCGGTTAGAAGGGGTGAAGAGCAATCTATACATGTCGAGCGCGCGAGGGACAAGGGGCTACATGGCACCCGAATGGTTGAAGACCGTGGAGATCACATCGAAAGCCGATGTCTACAGTTATGGAATCATGCTGCTTAGGCTTGTGAAGGGTTTCCAAAAGAGAGAAAACGATGATGAATCCCTTGTGGATTGGGCTTACCGGTTCATCTCGTTGGCCGAAGAACGGGACCATGAGGTGGAGTCGAGCATTTCGAATGGAGGAGAAGATTCTATCGACATCCCCCGTATCGGAGAAGATGAATTGGTAGCCGATAGTTATGGATCGGATCGGCTCGGGGAGAGTCTCGAGAAGACGCGGGTGCTGAAGATCGGGCTCTGGAGTATCCAATATCAGCCTGAATTGCGACCATCCATGTTACGGATTGTTCAGCTCTTGGAAGGAAATGGTGACGACGTAGGGATCCCTCCATATCCCGCCCCGACTGCGGTCTTAGTCGGCTATCAAAGCAGTAGCGCCTCGACAAATATAGCTTCCTACACGGAGAACTCCGATGTGGGTTTCTCTGCAAGGTAGGTAGCTACCTACTAGCTAGGTTTAGCTTCATCAGGCACTGATGTGATGAGCTGAAGAGAAGCAAATGCACATCCATTGCTTGTGTGTTTTGTAATAGTAGACAAGAAACCCTTTTTTGTATGTTATTTTCTGTGTGTGTACGATAGACTTTGCTTTGCATTGGAATATGTTGCCTCTTGACTTCTGGTATAAAAGGAAAATAAGGGAATTGTAGAGTGCACAGTTTTTGAGCAATCTAGACCATGGAAGGTTTGAAAATTGATCCAAGACGAAGAAACTAAAAAATTGATACCATTCTGGTCAGGGGTTCGGTCCGAGAGTCTCAAACTCGAACCGAACCACGAATCCCTTAAACCAAAACCATTTAAACCGAAACTGTTCAAACCCAACCAAACGGTCCAAGAGTTTTATAAAAAACTGCCTCTCATAAAAGAGAAACACCCTTTGTCACAAGGGATGGGTTACAACCCTAATGCCACAGCAAGCTATGGCAACATAACATTGGGTGATATAGCAACCTAGCAATTGTGGCATGCATAAACACAAATTCACATACAAAAATCATTTTGTTGACATGCAGACGCACATTTACACATGAATGCAAACACATTTGAGCACACACATCAAGTAAAATGCAAATACAAATACACATACACATACAGATCGTTTCACTCACATACATTTTGCACGTAAGCACAAATATTCATATATACTTGAGCACACGCATACATATACATGTAAAATACACATAAAAATACACCAACCCTTTCATGAAGGCATGTAAACAGAACAAGAGCACTTACAAATTTACACATGAACAAATAACTCAAATCAAACACATACATGTTACATTGCGCTAGATCAAATTTGTGATTTTTCACACCACAACAAAAAGTCAGTAAGACGATTAACTCGTTTCTGTGCAATCAAGTGTAGAAGTGAAGCTCAATATTCGGCGCATGTTTATAAGAGGTCACGATTGATCCAAAACAAAAAAAAAGCTTAAATCAAAGAAGAATAAGGTGCACCCTCTTATTTGCACAAAATCCTACAACACTTCATTGATAACCAGTCCTCTCAAGTTGAGGTCCTTGGTGGTTCCACTCAACTTTTCACATGCACATACCAATTCGAGGGGCAACAACTCCTTCCTAGTCACCATGCCAATTCAATTGTGGCCTTGCTGACCTTATTGAAGTTGATACATATGTTGATCATATCATTTTTCTTGGGGACAACCTCAATAGGTGATACCCATATAATCTTAGCTTTTTGCATCTTATTGACATCATTTCACACTTACACTTAAAGAGGTTTCATTAGTCTAGATCTTTGCTTAATGGTATTTTCAAAATAAAATATATGGGTGTATGTGTATGCTTATACAAAGAGATTGATGAAAACATAGGCATCGTCTCAATGGATGATGTTGACTAAGATGATTCCTCAATTATGAGCAAATGCTTTAAGTTCATGGAAACCTTAATGATTGAAGTCCTAGATATGAACTTAGAGCCTAGTTCACATGTTGGAAAAAGTGATACTCGCAAATGAACAAAAGAGATAGAGAAGAATTGCAATCCTACTTTGACAACATAGAAATGGATTGATTCCACAATCAAGAATTCAAAGAGTGAAGTATTGTAAAACGAATTATGTGTTGCCAAATAGAGTGAGCGAAAAGAGACCTTAAAGCATGGAAATTGTCTCACATAGAAATTGAAGAAACATTAGAAGATAGGAATCTTCATGCACAAAACCTGACATCTTTGATAAAAACATTTAAAGAAAATGGTTTTGATACAATGACTATTTCCAATTTACCATGCAACTAGCATTGAATGCTTCCATATTAAAATTCATGACAATTTGTTTGTCTTTTCCTTATGTATGATTTTCAAATATTTTGTCTACTAAGCTACATATTCAAATAAGTCCATGCATACTAGGTGCAAGTGTGTTTCAACTCAAACTTGATTGAATCATGAGCTAGTGGACGTGGTGAATATCACCTGATATGTGCTAAATAACAATTTAGAAGAACAAATGTATGTATCAATTGTGCATTTCAAAATTGTCTTCAATAGCACTCCACTATGAGTATCGAAGTTACCTCTTCATTAGTGTAAGTGTTTAAGCTACCTAGCACTATGTGGTTACATGTGTATTTGAGTAAGTGTGGTTGATGTATGTCACCGTGCTTGTAACAAAGGGTCTAGTTTTGTTTGTACCAAGTTTCCTACATTTAGTATTATTGTTAGTTTAAATATAAGACAAATACGCTAGAGTTATGTTTTTTATTTGGTGATACTTTGGAACTAAGTCGTTTTAGCATTAGTTCATTTTGCATTAAGGTACATACCTTATCAATTTAGTACTAATTTTGTCCACGTACTATGTTTATTTAGAGTTCATACGATTTGGTATTAGGTATATTTCATACTAAGGGAACTTGGCACTATGTTAATTTGGTATCAGGCCCATTTAGTACTAACTTGGTTTTGTATTAAGTTGTTTTGGTACGGAATTCATTGTGTATAGAGGTATTCAACTGTTGAAGGTATGTTTTCTATCTTCATTTTACATTTCATGAGTGTGTGAGCTTGCAATGTAACTTTGTGTGTTATTTTAAGCTTTAAAAGATTTCCAAAGGCTTATGAATAAGTATAATGCAACACAAACATTATATAGAAAGGGGAAAAAGCATATATTTGAAGATGGGTTCGTATTCTCACATAATGATGATGATGATAAGGAGAACTCCTAACCATTAATAAAGAGACCTCACCTACCCAACATTAAGACATTAACACTATTCCAATCACCCGTGAAAACTCTAAAACCATTCCAAGTGTAACCTCTACATCTACGCAGATGATGAAGTAACACTAGATAGAATGCTCCCTCCTAGTACTATGATGAGGAAGAGTTTTAGCCATGTGATTAATGTAGCAAAATCTTTGTATATAACCTAATCTAGTCTGAAGTAAAAGAATATGAAATTTTTATAGGAATGAAAGTTTCTTCAATCGTGTATCTCAGATTTTTGTTCAATAATCTCTTTCACATTTACATATACGAACATGTATGTAGACGCACATATATAAGTAAACACATTTTTGGAAGAGGAAGTAAGGAGGTGAAGATTAAGATAATGATAGAGAATAGCTCAAATGGTAAAACCACTTGAACAATTAGGTCAAAGGTTTGAACCTCGTTAAGGCAATGGAGGGAAAAAGATGAGATCAATGCACAACAACAACGATGAAGCGAGTGATAGATACAAACAATTCAATGTACATTTGGTCAAAGTCACGTTCCTATGCAAGTATAAGATCAAGTACATGCTAAAAGAAAACGCGATGACGCACACTAAAAGAGGGTACAATAATTTTTATCTGATAAAGTGGAGGGGGGATTTTATGATCCCTAAATACCTCTAATGTTTCCATGGCATGTGTAGCTTGATATGAAGAAACCTCATAAGGAACTACTTTTCGATTTTTTTTTAACTCTTTCCGGGTTGAGTTAGGGATGGTGTTGCACCAATGTTACCAATGTTTCAAAGGTGCATTTCTTAAGAACTATTTCTCCACTATTGCATGTGTTCTCAAATGCATAGTTAACCTTATTTTCCACTTCTAAGTGAACTTGCTCATTCCATCTATGATTGGAGGGAACCTCAAGGCCAAGCTATTTGAAGCTTTCCAGATATTAAGTGGCTCATATATATCTTGCTTGCAAATACAATAAAAGTTTCTTCATTTACAATAAATACCCGTACTTTATAGCCTAATCTTATAGCATATTTTAACTCTTCTATAAAGTGGACACCTGTAAATGTCTCTAAGAAAATTTGTTCTCTTGGTAAGATCTTTGAAGGTTAGTTGTGGTACTTTAAATGTATGAAGGCATTTCTTCTATAAAGTAGCCAAATTGATGCTCCATATCATCGCCTCACAAGTCTCTAGTTTGGTTCCCCCCTTTAGCACAGTTTTTTTTATTGGTTACGTGTATAATGAATGCATTCATCTCATTGTAATTCCATACTATACAACTTGTATTGATCAATCCATTCATCAATCTTACTTGTCAAATAAATGATGCTTGGTTACCATCAACATGTCTAATACATATGGTGTATCCTTACTTTGCATCCTATTCAAATAATCGTCATTTTTTAGGTGACATTAAATTAATCTAGATGTCACAAAGTTATGCATGTGTCTGTGTTGTTGAGGAGATCACCAGGGACTTGACTAAGAAGAAGGTCCATCACTAAAGAGTCGTGAGAGTTGACTGTTATGAAGGTACCACTTCAAGTTGGGTTTGGTGAGCCAATCCATGGGTTTGTGTGCACTTGCACCACGTGGTATTAGAGTGATTCTATATAAGGGTATGAACATATGGGGAAATACTGATGTAGGTATGACAAGGTAATTTACTTATGCTCGAATGAGTTTTGTGTATTCGTGTGTGTATTTGATGAAGGTGTGATTGTTTATGGGAGAGTATATATATCTAGAATATACGTAAATATAAAACTATGGGTGCAATATGTTTAGTTCCTTCTTTGATTGTGTAAAGTATATATGTGTACTTTTATGTGAATCGGTATTATATGTATCTATGTATATGAATGTGTGTTTGAATGTGTCTTCACATAGTATGTATTTGAATATGTGTATGGGAATATATGTATATTTATATGTATGTATGCAATTATAAATGAGTAGGGGTATGCATACGTTAATGGATAGGAATATATTCAAGTGAATTTGTATATATATGTTATGTATATCTTCATGTGTTGAAGTATGTGAAGGCATATGTGTGAGTTTTATATGTGTATGTGTTGTATAAAAGCATGAATGTACATGTATGTATGTACACTTATGCAATGTGTGTGGATATATATAATTGTGTATGTGCATATATGTATGTGTGAGTGTCTTAAATATGTGTAAAGATGATTGGTATAACCATACATATAATATTTGTCTTATGTGAGGGTATATATGTAAGGGAAAAGTACCAGGGTACCCCTGGAAGTTCATCTATTTACCAAAATGCCCCTAGAAGTTCCAAATTTACCAAACTACCCCTATGTCCAAAAAAATACACTGAAATCTACAAGCTCTATTTACCATAATACCCTTCAAACACAATTTTTCTTTTACTTAAAGGGATTCTTCGAAGGGTATCCTGGTACTTATTCCTTCGGCTGTAGCAGCTCCCACATATTGGGAAGAAGCTTTCCATTTCCACATCATTCATAATACTCATAATAACACTAACTCTACCTCGTCTTCAGCTTGCTCTTCTCCTCATGATATCAGGAAATATAATCAACCTTTAATCCACGTGAGTAACAACAATATAGACAATCTGGCAACTTTAATGGAAGCTTGAGTGTGAACTGTGCTGCCATTGCACCGCCTCTGCCACCACCAATGGTCCCCCCACATCAGTAGTGATGTGAGCAAAGCCGCCGCATGGCAATGGCTCCATGGCCGCCACCATTCTAACCCTTCCCCCGTTGCTTCCTCTGCCCACCAGCACTAGCACCATCATCATCTGAATCATGCTTACGCCCACCCTGCACATCTTCATCTCCTCCAATCGTCGCTGCCTAATGTTATGCTTAATCCCACCAGCCTTAACAACCCTGCCATCGATCAAATTCCGACTGATGAGGATGTGATCAGGCCGCCCTAGACCTTCAAGGCTATCAACATCAGCAGTACGATCGACGATTCCTGCTTCAAATATGAAGCCATGGATCGAATGATCAGTAACACTACTAAGGTGCCGCCCCTAACTCAAAATCCTGCCAATCTCCGCCAAATTGAAGCTACAATTATTGATCAGGAAATCCCTCCCCGCGATTAGTGTCATCGCTTTTCGATGAGTTGGACCTCTGCAGCCTCAAAGCTCGCATGGTGGAGGCGGATCTCCCTCGCCCATGCCCGCTGCCACTTGTATGTCTCGCCGCCTCTCGTGATCCCATTCACAAACTGCCTGATACTCCTAATGTGGCATCGACTGACGTCATCCAAAAGATTCTTCGCCATTTCGCCACCCCATTCAAATCAAGTCCAAGGCCAGGTCCTACAGGATCGAATTGTAATCCATGATCACAGAATTGATTAGGGCTGCCCTGATCTGCAGGGCGACGAAGATGTCTTGGTAGTAATAGTTGTTCTCCTCCCCATCTCCATCGCCATCCCCACACTTCCCTCTCTTCTCTGACGTTCCTTTCTTCTTCTCCCCCTGAATTTGATGGCGATGAGACCGTATCAAGTAACAACCTGCGGTGAGGCACAACATTGCAGCTGCTACCCCTCCTGAAGCTATCAGAACTATGGCGAGCTTGCTCAAGTGGGCTTGCCTCTGCTTCTTCGCCTCCTTTGCTTCCATCGCTGGGATTACAGAGGGAGCAGAAGGAGAAGAAGGAACCATAACTGAAGATGATGAGTTGCTGCTGCATTGTGCTGTCGTTCCTTGCAATGGCGTCCCACACAAGTCTACTGTAAGAGACATGTACTAATGTTAGCATTAGATAAGGATAGAATATAGATAGATAGATAGAAAGGAGAGAGAGAAAGAAGGGTGCCGATCCACCTGACCACCCCCGAGTGAAGAGATCGAGATGGACTAGAGCCTCGATCGGCATCCCATACCACCGTCGTGGCGTCGAGTCGTACCAGGTGCTGGCGCGCTCGCTACAAGAGTTGACCCACCACAAGACTGAGTCTCGACGTAGTCAACAAGATGATCAAATGAGGGTAGCTAGGCCTCTTATTTACAGTGATACCCAAGGCCCCTAGCCATGTTCACACTTGGCCTAATGGGTTGTCTCAATCCCTATGATTAAAATTAATCCTCCCTTTCTTTACACTTTCGTTTAACCTTCACACTTATCCACGTGTATAGAATAGTTCGGTAAATTCTGACCACAGGATATTATATGGTCATGCTCGTAACATACTCCCCCTCTTTAGAACATTGCACTCTTGCAATGGAAAGTTAGGGAAGTTAGTTCTAAGAGTATTTTCGTGTTCCCATGTGGCATCTTTTATTGATTTATCCATCCATTTTATTTTAAATTCTCGAATTTCTTTAGTACGTAATTTTTTTGTTTTAACATCGAGAATTCTTTCTGGTACATGTGGTTTAGAAGATAATTCTTTAGAAGTAACCAGAGTTTCAGTTGTAACTGTATTGTCGCCAGAACCTAGAAGTTCTTTTAGACGACTCACATGAAAAACTGGATGAATTCCAACACCATCGGGAAGAGTGAGACGATAGGCTGATGACCCAATGTGTTTGAGGACTCGTGGTCCGTAGTTACCACAAAGCGATTTCCATAAAGATAATGGCGCCATGTTTTGAGCGCATGTATAACTGCAAATAATTCCTTTTCTTGAATGGTATACCGACATTGACCAGAATCAAGTTTCTTACTCTCGAATGCTATTGGTTTACCATCTTGATATAAGACAACTCCTATAGCATAATCGCTTGCATCAGTTTCAACCTCAAAAGGTTTTGAAGGATCGGGTAAAAGAAGTGAAGGAGCCTTGCATACCAGGTCCTTGAGTTCCTTAAAGGTGAGGTCTAGTGTAGCATTCCAAACAATAGGTTTTGTAGACTTATGCGTTTGACCTTTTAAAAGATCAGTAAACGGCGTCGTCAATTGGGAGTAATTACAAAGGGATTTTTGCAAAAACCCGACAAAACCAAGGAATGATCGAACTTCTCGAATGTTCCGAAGAGTGGGCCAAAGCTTGATTTTCTCGATGCGAGAAGGATCAATTTCAACTGCTCGTTCGGTTATGAGATGTCCAAGATAAGTAATTGATTTCTTGAAGAACTCACATTTTGAGATCTTCGCGTAAAACTGTTTGTCACGCTGTCGTAGTGTAATTCGCACACTACGTGAAAAATTACATTTTTGGTCTCTCTGGATAGGACATGGAGTACCTAGTGAGAACCGAAAGGAGGAACCGGTAAGGATCGAAACCGGTAAGGAGACCGGGCAAGAGCCGGATGAAGAAGGCCGGTGAGAGTCGGTGAGAAACGGACGAAGAGGACTGGTAAGGAGGACCCGGTAAGAACCGGATAAAGAAAACCGGCGAGAACCGGATGAAGCGGAACCGGCAAGAGCCGGATGAAGAAGGCCGGTGAGAGCCTCTCACTGGATGAAGAGACATATTTGTAAATAGAAGAAACTATAAAAATATATATTACATGCATAGGGCAAGATTCGAACCTTGCACCTCCATGTTAATAATGTTAAGCCTTATCACTATACTAGCATATTATGAATTTTAAAGGTATACTAAACTTTATCCTATGTAAATATTCTAGATATGCATGGTACAAAAAGTTACTCATACATACACACTTGAGTTAAAAGAAAAAGATGGGATAGAAAGTTAATCATGCACATGCAGTGTGCATGAAAACTAAAGTTAGAAAAAGCATGTTAGATAAAGCATATCGTCTATAGTTAGAGAAAAAGCATGGATTGTGAAGACTCTCTCATCACTATATAAGGATGAGGAGCACAATGTAATAGGTGTGTGAAATATTTGGGGAATTGGATATATTTCCTAAAACACCAATTAATATAATATATTCGTGGGATTCAGGAAGTTGTGATCAAAATTGTCTCTTACTATCTAAATATTGATTAAATACACTAAACTCGTGTGATTCATGAGATTCATAACTTACCTATCTTTCTAATAATCTATCCATAACTATAAACTTGTCTCAAATTCTTCCTCCTCCTAGTCCAAAACCCCAGTGGTTCCCACTCGACTCACGCAAACGATCCGGAACCGAAAGGCACGACAACGCAATGTTTGTAAAACAAAGCGGACATGTTTAGCATGTTCTTGTAATGTACGGCTATAAACTAAAATATCATCCAAGAAAATAACGACAAATTTTCCAACTTGTTGTTCTCGGAAAATGTCATTCATTTCTTGTTGAAATGTAGCTGGAGCATTGGTCAAACCAAAAGGCATAACCAAAAACTCATAATGGCCATAACGCGTACGAAATGTTGTTTTAGGAACATTGTCCTCACTTATACGAATTTGATGGTAGCCAGTACGGAGATCAAGTTTCGTAAAATACCGAGCTCCCTAGAGACGGTCAATTAGATCGTCAGCCCGGGGCAATGGATATGAATTCTTGATTGTTACTTTATTCAAGCGTCAGTAATTAATACACATACGCCATGTGCCCTCTTTCTTTTTAACCAAGAGAACTGGTGCACCCCATGGAGATTTACTATAATGTATATAACCCATTCGTAAATAGTCCTTGAGTTGGTTAGATACCTCATCCTCTTCGGATCGACTTAAGCGATAATGAGGTATACTTATTGGTGCAACGCCAGGTACAATATCTATACGATGGTCTATATTACGTTTAGGAGGTAACCCATTTGGTAGTTCACTCGGAAAAACATCATGAAAATCATTTAAGATTTCATCAAGTTGTTGTTGTTCAAAATATGTTAATTGAACCGAGACATTATCGATATTGTAAACGTGAATGTCCGGATCAAGTACACAATAAAATAGAGTAGAACAAGACAACTCAGATATTGATGGAGAGGAAACAATCGAGAGGGATTGTTTTTTTACACATTGAATAAAATGAGTACAATCATTCAGTACAAATGTTATTGAATGATGAACCCAATCAATAGATAAAGAAGAGTTTTTATTATAAAACCAGGGATAACCCAATATTACATCAGTGGTACAAAGATTCATTACATGGAAGTCTACTTCCTCTATATAAGTATCAATAGAAATTCCTAATGAATGAATCGCCCAATTGATGTATTGTACTCTTCCATCAGCCAAGTGCAACGTGTAGGTGTGATCACTTACGGTGGGTTGGATTCCCCATATCTGAACCAAACAATCATTCAAAAAGTTGTGTGAGCTTCCCGAATCAAATAAAAATTGTACGGGAGATCCATTGATATTATTAGAAATATTGAGAATCGAGTAGATAGGTATATAGAGTTACAACTGCAGAGATGGATATATGAAAACAGAATTTCTATTACATATGAGAGTAGTTCAAAATGGTAGTTTTCCCATGCGCTCACACCTTAGAGCTTAGATAGGATATGGACCGGCTCACTACAAAATTAGTGGGGACAAATGATCAATCTCACCACTGTGTGAGAAAAGTGACTTATAATCTATGTTTGGTCTTAGTATAAATGTGCAAGTCAGTTGACAGTAGTGGAGATATTCCTTTTCTGTCAACTGACTTGTCATTTAATATGACCCAACTCCCTAGGTACAGGCTAGTGCTAGATAATACTTATCTTGAAGTCAATGACGCATACTTCAAGACTAAGTACATCGTAACTTGCCCACAAAATATTCTAGCTGACTTGATTAGCCAATCCTTTTATCTATTTCTCTCTTTCCTAAATATATTGTGTCCTACGCATCTACGGTTTCCTAGATTAACACCTTATCGACCCATATGGTCGAGTTGCACACTAGCCGCTCCTCTTTTGGGGCGCTATCACAAAATGTGCACTCTAAGAGCACATATGGGGATAGATTTACAACTTGGGGCTGATCATTGATTATATCTAACACGCCCCCTCAATGATCAACCCATTGAGTTCACTTGGAATTGGGCCAACACCTAGTCGTCGAAGGTGTTGTTGCAACTGTTCTGCTCCAAGCGCCTTTGTGAAGATATCTGCAGCATTTTCTGATGTTGGACAGTACTCAAGCTCCACAATCCCATCATTTATTAGCTCCCGCACATAGTGATACTGAATCTCTATGTGTTTAGTACGTGCATGAAATACGGGGTTCTTGGCAATGGCCATGCAACTCTGATTGTCACACCTCAATACCGTTGCCGTCCTTATTGGGACTGCCACATCCATAAGGATTCTTCTTAGCCAAACTACCTCGCATGCCGCTATGCATGCTGCTTTGTATTCTGCCTCCGTTGAAGATAGTGCCACTGTTGGTTGTTTTTTACTACTCCATGAAACAGCTCCAGATCCTATTGAAAAACAATATCCAGAAACTGATTTTCTGGAATCACTATCTCCAGCCCAATCGGAGTCGCAATATCCACTAAGTTGGTCAATTGTTGGCTTGTAGAAGATTCCATAATTTAAAGTACCCACAATGTACTTTAATACACGTAGAGCAGCTTTCCAATGAGTCTCCTTCGGCTTGTTGCTGAATCGACTCACCACATTGACTGCAAAACAAATATCCGGCCTAGTGTTGCATAGGAAAATTAGACTTCCTACTAGTTGTCTATACTTCCTTATGTCAACCATTGGTGATGAGTCTTCTTGGGATAGCTTGCAGTTTGACTCCATTGGAGTCGACTTCGACTTGCTGTCCATCATCCCGAAGGTCTTCAAGATCTCTGTTGCATACTTTCTTTGTGACATGAAGATGCCGACCGAGGTTTGCCAAACCTCAATTCCAAGGAAGTAGTGTAGAATCCCCAAGTCTGTCATTTCAAACTCAGTTTTCAAACACTCTTGTGTTTGGCCAATGCACTCTTCATGGTCACCAGTAAGTACTAGATCATCCACGTAAATGATAATGATGACTTGTTTCCCGTCCTTCATTTTGACATACATACTTGCATCCGAAGCACATTGCTTAAAGTCGATTGATCGTAAGAAGCTGTCTATCCTCTTGTTCCAAGCTCTTGGTGCTTGCTTTAGACCATATAGTGCCTTCTTCAGCTTGCAAACTTTGTTTTCTGAATTCGGTATCTCAAACCCCGGTGGTTGTGTCACATATACCTCCTCCTTGAGATGCCCATTCAGAAATGCTGATTTGACATCCATTTGATAAATCGGCCATCCTCTTGAAGCAGCCAACGCTATGACCATTCGAATTGTTGTCATGCGAGCTGTCGGGGCAAATGTTTCTTGTACATCGAACCCTTCAATTTGGGAGTATCCTTGCGCTACTAGCCTGGCCTTGAATTTCTCCAAAGAGCCATCAGCTTTATACTTTACTTTCCATACCCACTTCGTGCCTATCACCTTCTTCTTTGTTGGCCTCTCTACCAACTCCCATGTGTCATTTTTCATGATGCTATCATATTCTGATATCATCGCCTCTTTCCACTTCGGGTCGGCCATAGCTTCCTCCACCGAGATCGGCTCACTCACTGAGCCTATGATGTCCACCATCAGAGCCATGTTGACAATGTGGTCAGAGGTTCTTCCTTGCTCCTGTATTCTTCTTGATCTTCGTAATCCATCAGTTGAAGTTTCAAGAAACTCAACTTTAGGAGTATGATCATTGAAGAGTTGTTGAGCCCACTTAGGTATTTTCTTTACATGTGGGACTGGCATAGGCTGAACTAGTGAACCATTACCATCAGATGGTTCAGTTTCCTTTTTTGGATAATGGGTCGGGATTGGGTAAAATACTTCTTCAGTTGATGAGATAACTTGAGAATCGTTGTTCTCAGCTAGCTGTGGTTGTTCCTCATCGAACACCACATCGCGGCTTGTCAATATCTTTCTTGCCTCTGGATCGTAGAGTCGATAGGCCTTTGACTCTTCACTATATCCGAGAAAGATACACTTTTTGCTTTTAGCATCCAACTTCTTTCTGCTCACATCTGGAATATGTGTGTAGCACATACACCCAAAGGTTCTGAAGTGCAGCACTGAAGGTTTCTTGCCTGAATAAGCTTCTTGGGGTGTTTTCCCTTGAAGTGCCTTCGTGTAGCTCCGATTGAGGATGTAAACTGCTGTGTTCACTGCTTCAGCCCAGAATGGGTCGGGCAGCGCTTGTGCCTTCAACATACACCTAGCCATCTCGACAACTGTTCGATTTCGACGTTCGACAACGCCATTTTGTTGTGGGGTGTAGGCAGTTGTAAGTTGGCGCTTAATTCCATGCTCTTTGCAATACTCACAAAATTCTATTGATAAGAATTCTCCACCTCGATCAGAGCGTAGCTCCTTCACTAACTTTCCAGATTCTCGCTCGACAAACTTATGCCATCTTTTGAAGATTTTAAAAGCTTCAGCCTTCTCCCGAAGGAAGTAAACCCACATCTTTCTGCTGAAGTCGTCGACTATTAGCATATAGTAGAGAGATCCACCCATTGCAGGAGTCACCATTTTTCCAGAGAGGTCAATGTGTATTAGCTGTAGAGGAGTCTTTGCCCGATTTTGACTCTCTTTTGGAATGGCTGATCTTTGATGCTTGCCCATCATACAAGCATCACAAACATGACTTAAGTCAGATAGGGTTGGCAACCCAACTACCATATTCGACTTCTTCATCTCCTTCAACACAGCAACGTTGAGATGCCCAAATCTCTCATGCCATTGCTTTGTGTTGGTACTTGTGCTGTGGTCAGTAGAAATGGTAAACGCGCTCAGCTCATAGAGATTGTTGCGCCTCACCCCTATTCCTACAACCTTGCCAGCAGAATCTGTTATTTCTGCACCCGACTTCTTGAATCGAACATCAAGACCCTTGTCAGTCAGTGCAGAAATGGACAGTAGATTCTTCTTCAGATCTGGCACGTACAACACTTGAGAGAGATGCTTTGTCCCACCGGTCGTTGCTTTGAGGGAGACGGTTCCGGTTCCTTTGGCCGGACATCGAGCATTGTTCCCGACCACAACATTGATGGGCTCTTGTAGAGGTGTCCAAGAACTGTACCAGTCACGATTACTGGTCATATGTCGGGATGCTCCACTATCGAGAATCCAAGACTCATCAACAACTTGAGTGTCAACTGAAGAACACACTTCTTCAGTTGCGACCCATAACTCAAGTTCATCTACGACATTGTTAGCGGACTCGGGCTCTCTCCAAGAAGTCTTATTAGAACCACTCTTCTCATCCGCCATCTTCTTTCGACAATCCTTGATTGTGTGACCCTTCTTGTCACAGTAGAAACACGATTCATTGAACTTCTTCTTCTTCGGTATCCTATTCGCATTGTTTGAATTGGATGCCCCTTCACCCTTAGTCCTAGAGACAAATGCTGAATCTTCCCTTTCTTCTCTTGTCTTCAGCCGAAGCTCCTCTTCAAGCAGCATTGCACTTAGTTCATCAAATTTTAAAGGAGTGGGTCGAACCTGAGTGTTCAATGCTGTCACAATGCCATCATACTTGAAAGGAAGTACTCGAATGCACCGACGAGCCATATCCTCTTGAGAGACGACTACTCCAACAGCCGCCAGCTGATCTTGAAGATCCTTAATCCTTTTTACAAAGGATTCTACTTTCTCTCCATCAGCGAGCTTCTCTGCAGCAAGCTGATTTTCGAGGTTTTGTATCCTTGTATAGTTTCTGGTCTCATACTGGCTGGCCAATATGCTCCAAGCTTCATGTGCCCTAGTTGTATGTTGCACTAGTGTTAGTACGGAGTCACATACACCAGTGACTATGGTACATAGCGCATCAACGTTCCTTCTCTTCCAGGCTCGAAGTAGATCAGCATTTGGAGGAATTGATGTGGTAGGGTGTGCAGGGTCAAAGGTTGCCATGGGCTCAGGGTCTCCCCCTGTGGGTCCCATGATTGTTTCCAACAACTCGTAGGAATCCAAAATGGCAGACATTTTGAACTTCCATAGAGTGTAGTTGGTTCCATCTAGCTTTCCATCAGACAATGGAGGTGGGCGAATGCGCAATGGAGCAGCTGCAACATTCGTGGACAAGGCCATTGATACTCTGTCTCTGTCTCTCTCTCTCTCTATTTCTCTCTGTTGCTAGACAGCAACTACCCGTATATACCTAATCTAGATCAACCTCTTCGCTCTGATACCATATTAGAAATATTGAGAATCGAGTAGATAGGTATATAGAGTTACAACTGCAGAGATGGATATATGAAAACAGAATTTCTATTACATATGAGAGTAGTTCAAAATGGTAGTTTTCCCATGCGCTCACACCTTAGAGCTTAGATAGGATATGGACCGGCTCACTACAAAATTAGTGGGGACAAATGATCAATCTCACCACTGTGTGAGAAAAGTGACTTATAATCTATGTTTGGTCTTAGTATAAATGTGCAAGTCAGTTGACAGTAGTGGAGATATTCCTTTTCTGTCAACTGACTTGTCATTTAATATGACCCAACTCCCTAGGTACAGGCTAGTGCTAGATAATACTTATCTTGAAGTCAATGACGCATACTTCAAGACTAAGTACATCGTAACTTGCCCACAAAATATTCTAGCTGACTTGATTAGCCAATCCTTTTATCTATTTCTCTCTTTCCTAAATATATTGTGTCCTACGCATCTACGGTTTCCTAGATTAACACCTTATCGACCCATATGGTCGAGTTGCACACTAGCCGCTCCTCATTTGGGGCGCTATCACAAAATGTGCACTCTAAGAGCACATATGGGGATAGATTTACAACTTGGGGCTGATCATTGATTATATCTAACAGATATACCCGTTTGCACGTAGTAAATAATTGGGACCCAATACAAAGTGAGGGAAAGAACATTGACAATTACTTAAATGATGTGTATAGACCTGAAGGACATTAGGAATCTGACATTTATGGTCTGCAGCTTTAACTTTGTTGTCGTGCTCTTTCCGTTAGAGCTTTCGACATTGTTCTTTTGTATGACCCTTTTGCAGAATACGCAAAAATGATGTTGTCGCTTAAAATCACGATCCATGAATTCGTTGGGTGTCTTGCGTTTCCCAGCGAATTGCGACTGCTTAGTCCCGGGCGCTTCATTGGGTTTATTATGGTCCTTCTTCGAAGTGTGTTGATAGCGAAGAACTATTTCAACGGCCTCTTCGAAGGATTTTGGATCCTTATCGTGCAATATCCAGTGATAGTCCGAATTGGGGATGCCATTGACAAAAGAAGCTATTAACCAATTGTCCCCTTCTAGACCTGATTTTTGGATTTGGGTTCTAGCATGGTGAACATAGTCTTCTAGCGAGGAAAACTTCCTGCTAGAGAGGTTCATTAAAGCTTGTGCTACCTCGGTTCAAGAGGGAGGTTGCAGAAATTGGCCCTTGAAAACTGTGACAAAATCTGTCCAAGTATCGGGCAATTTCCCCAAAATACGGAGCCTACGCCACCAGGCGACGACCTTACCCTCTAGTTCTCGACCGACATATGCAATCTTCGTACTATTTGGCGTGGGATAGAGCTCAAAATGAGACTCCCATCGGCCCAGCCACGTGTAGATTGCTTCTTCGGTTCTTTCCTTTTTTTCTCCCGGAAATGGCTTAACGGCAAACGATGGTTCAGCTTGTCGCTCATCAGGTCTATTAGTCTCACGTTGTAAACTAATGGCACATGCCTCGAGAGCACTTTGAGATTGCCGAAGTTCGGTCATCTGTTGAGCAGTGAAGCTAAGGTATTGGGTTATTTGCGAAAAGTACATCTCAATGGACATTTGTCCAGGAGGATTTCCTTGAGTTCCTTCCGCTTGAGCGGATGACATCGGGTCGTTATTTTGAGCCATTAAATGATTATTTCTGGAAAAGAAATAGGATAAGGTCAGAGAGATAGTCATAACATCATGTCGTGATGTAAACATATCATGGACAAACATTAATCGATATCATGATCTCACGTCAATACCCCTCTAGACGTATGAGATGAGGTTAAAGATCAAGTTACTATGGTAACAGGAAGGTGTTTTAAAAACCATGGGGGTGACAAATAAATGTCTTTCCTTGATCTCTATATCGATTTTTTCATGGCGGCTCCCCGAGGCTCAACCATGTATGTACGCGTCATGAATAGTTTATACACGAAAAAAATGTTAACAATAAACTATGTTTTGGTGCCCACATATGTGGTTTCGGCTCTTTAAGTCCTATTACGAGGACCCCGAAGTGCACTTAGACCTTAAGTCTAAACATGTGTTATAGTCATATGTATCAACGATGTTGTATGGTCTTGGTCATATTTGAACTCAAAACCTCGAGAACAAATACATTAAACACTTGACCTACCCAATTAGGTTGCTCTTCTTGAATGTTTAATGTTTCACGCGTATAAAAGATACGCGGGGCATTTGCCCATATATGTTTTTTTTAAAAGAAACATATATGTCAAGAGTCCTTATTTCGCCCTCATTTACTACAAAATATGTTGGTACGTTACCTAACCACAAGTCTCATAATTACGATGGCATACGCCAAAGTGCAACCTAATGGTCAAGCCAAATGAGCCCTCTTTTTGTAGTAGGCCCATGTGGCCCATCACATGGTTATGTCATTACGAATGCCTCTCGTAAGAATGATCTCATGGTGGCATCGTATCCATGTAATGAGGGAGGGATGTTGGATATGTGTGTCATAGGAGCGACCTCACATGACGTGGGTCAAGCCCTACGTACTCAACATCATTATGGCTATAGATGTTTCTTTACGTAACGAAATATCGAAGTCACCAACGGGGATTTCAACAATAAAAAATTGTTGAAAAAAGGGATGGTGACAACGCTATTCTCACAAAAATGTGAGGACGGCCACCAAGATCCTTTCCCTGAAAAGGAAAACATTCGATTTAAAATCACATAATAACTTATATACACATACGTATATTATCACATATATACGATCAACTACGTATACACGTGACCACATAGGCCTATATTAAACAAATCGTTATATTTAATAGCCAAAAATGACGTAATCGAGATACGTAATTGAGGCATATACCTCTACGCACACGAGACATCCAAAAATAAGGGTTAATCGTAATACGCAATTGAGGTATTGACCTCTTATGCATACGAGACCAAACGCATATCATTTCCAACGAATTGAGGTATTGACCTCATACGCAAACATAACATATGTTTGTGAACGTAATACGCAATTGAGGTATTAACCTTGTGCGCATACGACACTCATCACATATTCAATATACGTCAAATGAGGTATTGACCTCATACACATATGTAAACATTTTATACAACCAATGAATTACCACTACAACATCATTGAATTAATGAAAAAAATCTACATATTAACCATACACATGATTAGATGGGAGAAGAAAAAATAGACAAAAAAAACAAGAAAGATTACCGAAGTTCTTTTGTTGATCGTTGTCTGGATCAAGGCCGACCGCACATCGATCAATCACCATCAATCACCAAAACAAAAGACAACAAAGGTTGTCTCAATCCCGAGGATTAAAAGTAATCCTCCCCTTCTTTACACTCTCGTTTAACCTTCAAACTTATCCACATGTATAGAATAGTACGGTAAAATCTGACCATGGGATATTATATGGTCATGCCCGTAACATCTACGATACCTAGGAAAGAAGAAGCAGAGAAAACTCCGAGCGAAGAAGGGATGCTGCCAGTAAGCCTATTGAAAGATTATAGGAGCATTATGTTGGGGACGAATTCACCGGCTCTGACCTGAACGGTGAGGAATATTATGCAGAGGCAACATCAATACTGGAGCTTGACTATGAAGATTATGGGAGCTCAAGGAGGATGAGCAGTGCGGGTAGTAGAAGCTGTAGCCGACCTAGGCGACATTCAGGCAGCGACTATGTTCATATGTCTCGGAGAAGACCCGATCTTTTCTTCCATGGAACTACTTGCATAGATCAGCACACCAATGGCAATCTTGCATAGCGTAACAATTTCTTGCCCCAATCAGAATCTATGCGCACAAAAATCGCTGCCATGGATCCTCAGATGTACACAGAACGCGGAGGCGGAAGTACTGAGGAGGTAATTATGGAAGGAAAGGATGATGTTTATGATGAGCAGATGAGTTGCAAGAATAAGTACCAGAATACCCTGGAAGAATCCATTAAGTGAAGAAAATTGTGTTTAAAGGGTATTCTGGTAAATAGGGCTTGTAGAGTTCAGTGTATAATTACTTTGTAAAGTGTATTTTTTGGACATAGGGGTAGTTTGGTAAATTTGAAATTTCCAAGGGTATTATGGTAAATAGACGAACTTCCAGGGGTATTCTGGTACTTTTCCCTATATGTAATGATGTGAATAAGTATGGAGGCCATTGGGTGACTATTGGTGCGTAACCGCTTTGTGTGTTTAGGGCCTGCTTGCCCTTGTGGTTTAGCCCAATGCACACTCTACAACCTCATGTGTTGCATCCATTCAACCACACTTGCTCTTGGGTTTGGTTCATTCATGTTCTATGTGTTCCGAAACTTAATAGCACTTAAACACTTATGTAAAACAGAAAATATGTTGTGCAAGATTTAAAAGAAACCAAGAAAGATACACAACAAATCAATACACAATACACCACCAAGTTTTAACGTGGAAAACCCTCAAAGAGGTAAAAACCACGGGACCTAGTCTAGAACTAATTCACTATCAATATAAATCTGATACACCAAAGTTCTACTCTAAACAAGTTAGAGTACTATGAGCAATCGAGGAATATGATGTTTCCTAAAAAATAAAAACTCAACAAAAAGGAAAGCAAAAACCACTAAAACTCACAACACGTGGCTGATGACTGAGGCCGCGATGTCCGGATGTTTGAGTGTGTTGGTGTACTTGAGAAAGATTGAAGGAATTAGCTAAGAAAGAGAGTATGGGCTCTCTTGAATCTATTTTTCTCTGTTGCTACAGAGAAATGCTCATTTTCCCCTTTTTAACACACTAAAAAAGAATGAGTTACATAGTGTAGATATGTAACGTTGTCGTGCCTTTCGGCGCTGGATCGTTGCGTGAGTCGGGTGGGAACCACTGAGGTTTTGGACTAGGAAGAGGAAGAATTTGAAACGATTCTAATTATGAATAGATTATTAGAAACTTGTGAATCCCACAAGTATAATGTATTTTATTGATTAATATTTATGTAAGAATATGTATTTAGATTGATAGAGAAAGATATAGAAATCTCGTGAATCCCACGAGTATAGTTTATTAATTGGTGTTTTAGGAAATATATCCAATTTCCCAAATATTTCACACACACACCCCCATTACATTGTGCTCCCCATCCTTATGTAGTGATGAGGGAGTCTTAGCAATCCATGCTTTTTCTTCTCTAACTATAGACTCCATGCTTTTCCTATAGATAGACTATATGCTTTATCTAAAGTGATCATGCTTTTTCTAACTTGTGTTTTATTTATTGACTATAGCGTTCATGCACGCTAGATGTGCATGCGTAGCTTTTTCTTTTAGCATGTGTTTTTCTTTTAACTAAAGTTTATCCTAGGTGAACTTAGCTTTCTATATGGGACATCTACTTTTTAACACTAATGAAATGTTAGTGTAATGGTAAGGTTTCACATTATTAACATGGAGGTGCAAGGTTTGAAGCTTGCCCTATGCATTTATTATTTATTTTGACATTTTCTTCTATTTCTTCATATTTACTAAAACGTTACTTTATAAGTTTTTCATGTAGTGTATGAAATACACTACGACAACGTCTTCTTGTATGAACCCCTTTCACACTATTTAAAAAAAATACAAGTTTTGGGCGTCCAAGGCCCATTTTATTTACTTATTAATGTGGACATAAAAACCTAACAATCTCCCCTTCTGGCCACATAGGAGAAGATTTCATTGAATCACTTAGTTTTTGTTCATTCCAGCCAGCTTGACACATAGCTCAAGCTTTTCTTTATAGACTACATTCGTCAACATGTCAGCAACATTTTCATCTGTGTAAATTTTCTTCAGTTGTAGAAGTTGATCTTCAATTGCCGAGCGCAACCAATGATACCTTACATCAATATGTTTCGTACGAGAATGGTATATCGAGTTCTTGCTTAGATCCATTGCACTTTGGCTGTCACAAAATATCACATAAGTTAGTTGACTTAAAACCAAATCTGAAACAAACCTTTTCAACCATGGCATCTCTTTGGCAGCTTCCGTGGCTGCAATATATTCCACTTCTGTTGTAGACAAAGCAACACATTTTTGCAACTTAGATTGCCATGATACAGCTCGTCCTGCAAATGTAAATAAGTAAGCCGAAGTAGATTTTCTCCCATCGAGATCCCCTGCCATTATCTGAATCTGAGAAACCTTCAAGAATTTGTTTATGTTGGGAATCGACGCTTCGATTGACCTTCACCACTCGGCCACAACCGAGTAATCGCGAATCAATGCAGCAGAAAATAGGAACCACAGAGAGAAACACACGTATACACAGGGATTAACGTGGAAAACCCTAGATGGGAAAAACCACGGGAGTACGAGACTCCAAACCAACACTATACAAAGAGAAGTACACAATGGCGAGCTGCAAGGCGACGACCTTGAGCTCGCTGTCCTCGCCACAGGCGGCGGAAATACACAGAGGCGTCGTCCTCTTCCTCTCCCACGCTCTATCTCTCTAACTCTCTCACGGCTGCTCACTCTTCACTCCTCTTGAGTGGAAAAACAGAAAAATGATCAACAACAGTAAAACTGTTTGCCCTAAGTCATATTTATACATATATGACTTTGGGGCTATTTACAACTATAGCCTCAGGGGCCCATAGCAAACATATTCACGGAAATGTCCCTGCATCCGGATCGCTCTCCGGGTACATTCGTCATCCGGCTCAGAAGTCGGGGTCTTCATCATCCGGTTCCGAAACCGAAACCGGGCTTGTCGGCATTCATCTCCGACATCCGACCATCCCATCCGAAGGGACCGTAATCCCAACAAACTCCCCCTTCACTTCGGCATGGGATGTCTCTCCAATCCGATCCTCATCCGGCATGCTTCCAGCTTGTCGGGTGTGAGCACCTTGGTCAGCATATCCGACCCGTTCTCGTCCGTGTGGACCTTCGTCAGCACGAACTCCTTGTCTTCTATCCTTTCCCGGATCCAGTGATATCTTCGCTGGATGTGCTTCGTCCGGGAGTGATAGGCCGCGTTCTTCGCAAGGTGGATTGCACTCTAACTGTCGCAGTAGAGTCGGTACTCCTCTTGCCGGATACCGAGCTCTCTAATGAAGTCCTTCATCCATATTATTTCATTGCTGGCTTCAACAGCTGCCATGTACTCCGCCTCCGTGGTTGACAACGCAACCGTCTTCTGCAGCCTCGACTGCCACGAAACGGCTCCCCCTGCATACGTCATCACATACCCTGATGTGGACCGGCTGGTATCTGCATCAGCCGACATATCCGAATCGGTGAAGCCGTCGAGTTCGGGCTTACCGGAGCCGAATCGGAGGCACACGTTTGCCGTGCCCTTCAGGTATCGGAGTATCCACTTGGCCGCGTTCCAATGCTCTTTGCCGGGATTGCTCATGTACCGGCTCACCACTCCGACTGCATATCCGATGTCCGGTCTCGTACACACCATGGCGTACATCAAGCTCCCGACGGCTGAGGCATACGACACTTTCATCATATCCTCCTTTTCAGCCTTTGTCTTGGGACTTTGCTTGCTGGACAGCTTGCAGTTTGCCGGGAGGGTCGATCCGACCGGTCTTGCTTCCGACATGTTGAACCGTTTAAGCACCTTTGTCACGTACTTCTCCTGTGACAGCCACAACTGCTTCTTGCTCCGGTCCCGGATGATGTGCATCCCTAGTATTTGTCTCGCCGGACCCAAGTCCTTCATTGAGAAGGTTCGGTGAAGAGCCTTCTTCAGCATCCGTATCTTGACCTGGTCCCGTCCGACGATCAACATGTCGTCCACGTACAGGAGGAGTATTAGAAAGTCTCCTCCTTCGAACTTCTTCACAAACACGCAGTGGTCGGACTGCGTTTTGAGGTACCCTTCGTCGGTCATGAAGGAGTCGAACTTCCGGTACCATTGCCGGGGAGCCTGCTTCAGTCCGTAAAGGCTCTTCTTCAACCGGCATACCAAGTGCTCCTTCCCTTTCTTCTCGAATCCTTCCGGTTGCTGCATGTAGATCTCTTCTTCAAGGTCACCGTGAAGGAATGCCGTCTTCACGTCCATCTGTTCTACCTCGAGGTCCATGCTTGCCGCTATGCTCAGCACCGTCCGGATGGAGGTCATCTTCACTACCGGGGCAAATATCTCGTCGAAGTCGACGCCCTTCTTCTGCTGAAACCCCTTCACCACGATCCTGGCTTTGTATCTCGGGGGGTTTTCGGCATCTCCCGGTTTCAGCTTGAACACCCACTTGTTTCGAAGTGCCCGCTTTCCTTTCGGCAACTCCACAAGTTCATATGTGTGGTTCTCATGCAGGGAATCCATCTCGTCCTGCATGGCACTCAACCACCTGCGGCTCTGGGTGTCGTGCTTTGCTTCTTCAAAGCTCTCCGGCTCCCCCTCGTCGGTTAGCAACACGTGCTCTGGATCCGGAAATCTCCGGGGGGCCCTTCTCTCTCTTAGAGGATATCTCCGTTCCGGAGCTTCGGTTACCGGTTCTTCTGATTCTTCTTCATCCGAATCCATTTCGGGATCGGGACCGGTTCCGGTATCATTTTCATCTTCTTCGGCCGGTTCTGTTTCTTCACCGTCTTCGGCCGGATCCTCGAGTGCTAACCGGTCCCTTGCCGGTCGGGACTGCTCCTCGTAGAGTTGATCCTCACCGGTCGACTTGGAGCTCTTCATCTTCTTCTCCGACTCCCAGTCGGCGAGTGTCTTGTCCTCCATGAAGATGATATCACGACTCCGGAATATCCTTTTGTCGACCGGGTCCCATACTCGGTAGCCGAACTCGTCATCGCCGTAACCGAGGAATATGCATGGCCGGGTCTTTGGATCTAGCTTTCCTCTCCGGTCCTTTGCCACATGCACGTATGCGAGACACCCAAACACCTTCAGATGCCGGTAGGACACTTCCTTACCGGTCCACACTTTCTGCGGCGTGTCTCCGTCCAAAGGTACTGAGGGTGATCTGTTTATCACGTATGTCGCCGTCGACATTGCCTCAGCCCAAAACCCCTTGGGTAATTTCGCATGCGCCAGCATACTCCGGACCCTCTCCATTATGGTCCGGTTTATCCTCTCGGCCAGCCCGTTCAGTTCCGGCGTCTTCGGCACAGTAAACTCGAGTCGGATTCCCTTCGAGCGACAGTACTCCTGGAACTGCCCCCGGTATTCCCCTCCGTTATCCGCTCGTATCGCTTTCAGCTTCTTGCCGGATTCTCTTTCCACTCTCGCGTGGAGTTCTTTGAAGACACACAACACTTGGTCCTTTGTCTTCAACGGTGCCGTCCACAGCTTCCGGCTGTGATCATCAATGAATGTTACGAAGTACTGGGCTCCGCCATGTGACTTCGTTTCTACCTGACACACATCAGTGTGCACCAACTCCAATGGTGCGCCACGTCTCGTCGGTGGCCTTGAGTGGAAAGAGGTTCGGTTCTGCTTACCGGCCAGGCAATCGGTGCACTTCTCCAGGTGCACATGCTTCACTGGAATAAGGTTGTCTTCTGCAAGCCTCTTCATCCCCTTCTCACTCATGTGGCACAGTCTCTTGTGCCACAGCTCACCGGCGGTGTCGGCTGCCACGTTCAACTCTTCCGGACACAACCGGGCATTCATCAGGTAAAGTGTGTTGATCTTCCGGGCCCGAGCCACTATCAGGCTCCCTTTGCTGAACTTCATTACGCCGTTCCGGATGCTACCTGTGTAGCCTTCATCGTCTAGCCTCCCGGCCGAAATCAGGTTCAATCGAACCTCCGGAACGTGTCGGACATCCTTCAGCAGCATTTTGCATCCGGTCGGGGTTGTCAACCACACGTCTCCTATGCCGGCAATTCGGCACGTACCTTCATTTCCCATCCGAACACAGCCATGCTCACCGGCTGTGTAGGATGAGAAGTATCTTCTTTCCGGGGTCAGGTGGAACGACGCTCCGGAATCGACCACCCAGGTCGTCTCATCGCCGGCAATGTTTAGTTCACCTTCTTCGGTGATGAGCATGATTTCTTCCTCACTTGCCGCGAGTGCTGTTGTTCCTTTCCGGTCCTGCCCTCGCCGATCCGAACCTTTCCGGTCCGTGGCTCCCCGGTATGCACCGTTTCTCTCCGGTGACTTCTTCGAATCGGTGTCGTCGGCTCCGTTGTCTTTTTGGTAATGCCGACAATTCTTTCGGAAATGCACCGGCTTCCCACAGTGGAAGCATGTGGGCCTTCCTCTTGACTGCGACCGGGTCCCCGACTTCTCCCGTCTTTGCGGACTCCGGTTCCAGTGTCTTCCCCGATCCGATTCGGTAAGCAGCGCCTTCGAGTCGAAGGCCGGTTCTTTATCTCTCCAACGCGCTTCTTCGTTCAAAATACTTGTCTTTACCGTTTGTAAGGACAAGTTATCTTCGGTGCAGGAGGTGCTGAGAGTCACCACCAAGTTCTCCCAGCTTTCCGGCAATGTACACATCAGGATGATGGCTTGCATTGCATCCTCCAACGGGAACTTGATCGCCGCAAGCTGATTCACGAATCCCATGAACGTGCTTACGTGTTCCACCATACTCTCGCCGTCCCGGTACTTGAGATTCACTATCTTCCTCATCAGGGAGGTCCGGTTCAACGCATTCTTCCTCTCGTAGAGGCCCGACAGCTTCCGCCACATCTCATATGCGTTGGTGTCGTTCGCCACATGTTGTAGAACGCTCACGTCGACGTATTGCCGAATGGTTGCAACGGCTTTCCGGTTCAGAAGCCTCCATTCCGACTCAAGTACCCCTTTCGGTATTTCCGACCTGTCAATCGGTTCGTACAGGTCCCGAACAATCAGAAGATCCTCCATCTTGATCTTCCAGTCGGCGTAATTCTGCGCAGTCAGCACCATCATCCCCGGCTGCCCGCTGCCGCCGCCTTCCATTTTCTGCAGCAACCCGCTCTGATACCAGTTTGTTGGGAATCGACGCTTCGATTGACCTTCACCACTCGGCCACAACCGAGTAATCGCGAATCAATGCAGCAGAAAATAGGAACCACAGAGAGAAACACACGTATACACAGGGATTAACGTGGAAAACCCTAGATGGGAAAAACCACGGGAGTACGAGACTCCAAACCAACACTATACAAAGAGAAGTACACAATGGCGAGCTGCAAGGCGACGACCTTGAGCTCGCTGTCCTCGCCACAGGCGGCGGAAATACACAGAGGCGTCGTCCTCTTCCTCTCCCACGCTCTATCTCTCTAACTCTCTCACGGCTGCTCACTCTTCACTCCTCTTGAGTGGAAAAACAGAAAAATGATCAACAACAGTAAAACTGTTTGCCCTAAGTCATATTTATACATATATGACTTTGGGGCTATTTACAACTATAGCCTCAGGGGCCCATAGCAAACATATTCACGAAAATGTCCCTGCATCCGGATCGCTCTCCGGGTACATTCGTCATCCGGCTCAGAAGTCGGGGTCTTCATCATCCGGTTCCGAAACCGAAACCGGGCTTGTCGGCATTCATCTCCGACATCCGACCATCCCATCCGAAGGGACCGTAATCCCAACAGTTTAGAATCTCCAAAACATAAACATAATTTTGATGTACCTCTTAAATATCGAAAGATCCATTTTACAGCATCCCAATGAGGCTTACCCAGATTGGAGAGATATCTACTTACAACACTAACGGCATGGGAAATATCTGGCCTTGTGCTAACCATAGCACACATCAACGAACCAATCGCTGAAGAGTAAGGAATTGAAGACATCTATCTCTTATTTCTCTTGCTCGGTATGTGGACAATCTTTTCTACATTTAAAATGGCTAGCAAAGGGGGTACTTACTGGTTTTGCATTATGCATATTAAACCTTTCTAATACTCGTTCTATGTATTTTTCTTGAGAAAGCCACAACTTTCCACATTCCCTATTGCGAGTAATTTTCATGCCAAAAATATGCTTAGCATGACCTAGATATTTCATGTCAAAGGCCTTAGATGGATCCACCTTTAACTTGTGGATATTTTCTACATCTTGTCCTACAATTAGCATATCATCGACATACAATAAAAGAATTATAAAATTACCTTAAGAAAAATGCTTAACATACACACAATGATCTCCATTAGTCTTGGTGTAGTCTTGACTTGCCATAAATGAATTGAACCTTCTATACCATTGTCACGGTGCTTGTTTTAGGCCGTAAAGACTTTTCCTCAGCTTGCATACCATATGCTCCTTTCCTTTCTCTTCGAAACCCTCCGGTTGTTCCATGCAGATCTCTTCCTTCAAGTCTCCATGCAAGGAAGCTGTCTTTACATCGAGCTGCTCAATCTTGAGATTTAAAGTTGTTGCCAAACCTAAAACAACTCGAATAGAACTCATTTTCACAATTGGTGAGAAAATTTCATCAAAATCAATACCTTTCATTTGGCTGAAACCTTTTACGACTAAACGAGCCTTATGTTTTACAAGGTTACCATCACCTTGTTTTAACTTAAACACCCATTTATTTTTCAAAACTTTTCTTCCCTTAGGAAGTTCTACCAAATCAAAGGTATTTGTGAAAGTGTTTTTAGAATTCAAGGTATTGAAGTCTACAAAAATATAAGGTATGGTGCATTCACACCCGAAGGCCAAGAACACGAGCTAAGGTTTCAAGTATAAGTCAAACTAAAAGCAAGAAAGATGGAGAAAAGTAAAAGAAGGAAAAAGCAGACCACCAAAAAGCAGTCAGAAACAAACCCTCATAACTCTCTCGTTTGACACCCAAATATCACGTGTAAATATGGGTTAGAAAGCTTATGACAAGAGCTATCTGTAGCTTTTTAAAACTCGAAATTTGGAGAATGGATGAGGGAGATATGACGATTCGAAAATCGTTGTGTCATAGCTAAGAATAGGAGATGGAAAAGCTCTAAAAAAAGCGTGGAAAAGAAAGCAAGCGAAACTTATCTACTAGAGGAGAACTTCATATAAAGCAAGAAGAGTGAAGTGGTGAGGAGAGTTTTTTTCTTGTGGTGTTTTTCTTGCCTATTCATGTAGTGCGTTTTTCTAGTGATCAATTCATCCTTGTAGGCTTGAGTTTATGTATCTTCTTTCTCTTGTTTCTATGATCATCACTCCTTAATAATATATCTTTGTAGATTTGGGTTTCTATATCTTCCTTCTCTCTCTTTTCTATCATCATCTCTATTTTCATTTTTGGCGCTCCAGGGAGGGCCGATCTTTTCCGTACCTTGGGAAGATTGATTGTGTTTTATTATTACGTGGATATGGCGTTTCAATTTGCTTTCGCAGGTGATGGCGTTCAGGATGGAGGAGCTTTTTTGGCATTGTTCGAGCATCATGCGGTTTCGATTGGGAAGGTGAATGACATAGAGAAATTGCCCTTGTTGGTGGCAACTTTCTACTCAAGAGCCCGGGAGTGGTATGAGTCATTACCTCCCAACCAACAAACCAACTACCAATTGCTCGTTCAACAATTTAGAAGCAAGTACATCCGACGTCGTAGTGCGATGGAGGTGCGAGAGGAACTATTCGCATTGCGTATGACAACATCGATGGAGTATTCTGAGTACGAGAGGGTGTTCAGAGAGCTATGCTCAACATGGATCCGTCTACGAGTAGGCGTAGAGGATGAGTGGTTCAAGATGGATCGCTTCAAGGCGGGCTTGAACCCTTACTTTGCAATGGAGGCGAATTTGAAGGACCCAACCAATTTTCAAACTCTTCTACAAGTGTGTCAAATATATGATAGACAACTAAAAGTGATGCGGATGGGGGTCGATACAATGGTGGCGATAGCTAATGCGAATGTGGTGTCAACTCTAAACGCCCCACATCCATCCTCTATTGTACATGGAGGACAGGTTTTTCCAAACATATTTAATTCTAATGTAGCTAACCAAGCTAATTTACCAATGATGCAAGATGTAGATCATCCAAGAACTGATCGAAGTTTCCCCGAGCAACTAAACCGACGACTTGACGAGCTAACAAATCAATTCCGCCAAATGCAAGCTAGTTTCAACACCAACCAAGTTCGCGAGGTGCCACCAGAAAAACGGGTCCCAGTTTGTTATTCTTGTGGTGTTGAAGGACATATTGCTACACGATGTCCTTCAAGACGACAAGGAGGTTTAGGACGAGGTATCTATCAAGTTCAAGGAGGTTCAAATGCCCCTAACAAGCATGCAAATAGCAATAATCAAGTTTCTAGTGATGGAGGACCGTTGCCAATGGCTCAAGTCCCAACAATACCTTCCAATGTAAATCTTCTTGATTTTATGTATGATCCTGACGATGATTGTGATGTTGTTCCAATCAAGAGAACTCGAGCAACGCATAAGGGAAAAGAGGTGGAAGGGGAGTCAAGTAACCCTCAAATAAAGAAAAAAACTAAGGAGTCTAAGATGGAGAATCCTTCAAAAAGGCGTCGTTCAAGGAGAAAGATCAATATGGAGGATATGCCCATGGGGAAAGGAGTGGAGCCTTTCGACCTCAAGCAAGAGCTGATTACTTATGGACCCCGGATCACTTGGCCGCAACTTCTTCAACTCTCTCCAAAAATACGAAAAGAATGGGGACGACTAGCGAGCATACGTCAAAGTACGAAAACAGTGCATTATGCGGGGGTTGTACGAGTGAAGGAACGAAAGGATATTCGACCTACAATACCGGTATCTATAAAAGGTTATATAGTTAAGGATGCTTTAGTGGATAGTGGTGCTAGAATAAGTCTTATCTCAGAAGTCCTTATAAGTAAGCTTGGTATTCCTATTGGTAAAAGTTCATCTGCGAAAGTAGTTGTAGCTGATGGAGGATTAGTACCTTGCATGGGGATTATAGAAGATGTTATCCTTGAGTGTTTTGGTATATGTACTTCTATGGATTTCCATGTTATTCCCCTTAAGGGACCCTCTTATTCCTTGGTGTTGGGAAGACCTTGGATGCAAGAACTAAATGTAATTCAGGATTGGAGTAATGGGTTGATGACTTTGACACCCTCCGAGAGTGTCAACATTGTCTACGACATGCGTCTTCAACGAGTGATCAAGGGTGCAAGGGAGAACAACTCATCTGATAGTGAGTATGAAGAAGAGAGTAGTGCAAGTGATAGTACTTCATCGGATTGGGAGGAGACAACATCATATGTGATATCCAAGGAGGAGAAAGAAGACAATAAAGAGGAAGAAACCATCACCCTTGAACAACAAGAGAAGATGATTTCCAAAGATATTCAAGGAGAAGAACGACAAAGGTTTGTTTCCCTACTTTCTGAGTTTCCGAGGTTATTTATAAATGACTATTCGCAGATTAGAGGAGTGGATGTCATTAAACACCAAATCAAGTTGAAGGAGGGAAGTGAACCGGTTGCCCAAAAGCTTCGTCGCTTGGGGACAGTCCAAAAGGAGGCTCTATTAAAGGAGGTTAAAGCTTTGTTGAGGGCTGGTTTCATATACCCCATGGAGGATTCGGAGTGGGTGTCCCCCGTTGTGGTGGTTCCTAAGAAGAATGGAAAATGGCGAGTTTGTGTCGACTTCAAAACTTTGAATGCAGCTACGAAGCGGGATCACTTTCCACTTCCTTTTCAAGATGAGATTTTGGATGAAATTGCAGGGCATGAGATGTACACGGTATGTGATGGGTATTCCGGCTATTTTCAAATAAGAATCGCAGAGGAGGATCAAAGAAAGACAACCTTCATAACACCTTGGGGTTGTTTTGCTTATAAGTGTATGCCTTTTGGTTTAACCAATGCGGTGTTTACTTTCAATCGTTTGGCTATACATGTTTTTCAACCCTTTTTTGGAAAATTTGTAAGGGTGTTTATAGATGATTTTGCCATCTATAGTACAAGGATTGGTCATCTAGAGAAGGTGCGAGCGGCTTTCAAACGTCTTGATGAATGTAAAGGACAACTCAACCCCGAAAAGTGCCATGTTGGAGAAAAAGAGGTGGCGATGCTTGGACATGTGGTGTCTCTTCTAGGAATTAAGGTGGATCCCTCAAAGATCAAAGTGATTGAAAGTTTACCGTATCTAAAAGATGTTAAGTCCTTGGAGGTTTTTGTTCAAAAGGTGCGATACTTTGAGAGATTTATCCATATGTTAGCCCAAGCCCTTTATCCTTTTAGAGTCATCCTTCGCACTAATATTTTTGTGTGGAATCCTTTTGTGCAAGAAAAATTTGATAGAGTTAGAGAGCTATTAGCTAAAACCCCTATTCTTAAGCCACCAGATAGAAATTCTACATTCTTTCTTTCTCTTAGTGTTAGCTCTCATGCTATTGGCTCTATTCTCATGCAACAAGATCCTCATAATAAGCTAATGCATCCTATTTATTATATAAGTAGAGCCATAAGTGATGTGGAAAAAACCTTTATGGATGTGGAAAAGTGGGTGTTAGCTCTTACATATGCATGTCAAAAGTTTAGGAGCTTTCTTATCCCTCAACACTTTGTAATAATCACTAGTATGTCACTACTCCCCTATGTACTACAACATGTAAATGTATCATCTAGAATTACAAAGTGGGCTCTTCTATTGGTCGAGTTTGATTTTGAAGTTAGGCTTGAGTCCACTATGCGTGCGGAATTGGTGGATCTTCTCACTTATAGAGAGAGTCTTCATGAGAAGGATTTATCAAAGCTATGAGATTCCCTTCCCGAACCAGATATAGAAGATGCTTTCACATTTTGTTTTGATGGTGCTTACCGAAAGGCAACAAATTTAGCGGTTGGAGGCTTTATATTAAGAAACCCCAATGGAGAGGTGGTACATGCTGAAGGGATTTTGCTTCCCAATGTCAACACCAACAATGAAGCGGAATACGCGACCTTGTGCTTTGCCTTACGACTTTGTAAAGCTAGGGAGATCAAAAGATTAATCATCAAAGGTGATTCACTATTAATTGTCAAACAAATTCAAGGTTTGTGGAAATGTCAAAGTGATGGATTACGTGGCTTCTATAAGGAGGCACTTAGCTTAATGAAGTCATTTACTAAAGTACAAGTAAAACATGTAAGTCGTGTGGACAATAAAGAGGCTGATGCGCTTGCTCAAGAACAATTAGTGAAGATTAAAGGGGAACCTGTATGTATTTTAGAAGAATGTAAGGGTGCAGAGTCCCTCTTAGAGATACAAGAGCTTCTTAACGATGGTGTTTTCCCCAAGGATCCTAATGGGTTACAGAGAAGAAGGTTGGTATCAAGATCTTCTCAATATGTAGTGGTTGGTAAGGATTTGTATCATAAAGGCAAGGATGATATTCTACGAAGGGTGCCCCTTAAAGAGGAGATTGTAGAGATCCTAAGGAAGATGCATGAGGAGGCTTGTGGAGGACATTTTTCTCATGACATCATGTTGCGAAAGATTATGTTAACAGGTTTTACTTGGCCTACCATCCATAAAGACATTCACGAGTGGTGCAAATCTTGTGAATCATGCATGCCAAAAGGCGGGACGTAGACATCTTCGTGTGGGTCCTTTACATCTGATCGTGGTTTTTGCTCCGTTCGAGAAGTGGGGAATCGATGCGGTAGGTCCTCTTCCAAAGACCCAACATGGTAAGGAATATATCTTGGTAGCAATTGATTACATGACCAAGTGGGCGGAAGTAGCGGCAACTTCTTCAATCAAATCTAAGGACGTGGCTCAATTCATCTACCGTAATATTTGTACGAGATTTGGTGTACCGTTAGAGATTGTATCTGATCATGGTCCAAGTTTTCGTGGTGAAGTATTGGCTTACTTATTAGAGAAGTTGAAGATAAAGCATAGGTACTCTACCCCATACTATCCTCAAGCTAATGGTGCAATGGAGAAGGTGAATGGTATTTTGGTTAAAAATCTCCAAAAACTTGTTAATAATAAAATGAGAACCTGGGATAAATTTCTTGATGATGCTATTTGGGCATACCGTGTTTCCTTTAAGTTAACCACGGGTTTTACCCCATTTTTTTTAGTGTATGGACAAGAGGCTTTATTTCCTATTGAACTACAAGTGCGAAGTAATCGACTTATGCAAGCTTCGTGTCGTGATGGAGAAAGTGCTATGGAGGATCGATTAGCACACAATCATGTATTGCAATATTCAAGAGAAGAAGCGGTAGAGCACTACTTACAACAAGCGTTGAGGAGGAAACAATATTATGATAAAAAAGCAAGATTAGAAACATTTCTTAAAGGGTCACTAGTTCTTCGTTATGACAACCGTTTTGACAACATCAAAGGTCAAAAAATGGTGAACCGATGGGAGGGACCCTTTGTTGTGCACGAAGTTTATGACAATGGAAGTTATCAACTCAAGGACATCGATGGCACGATACATGAGCTACGAGTAAATGGATGGCGTTTAAAGCAATATTTGAATCGTGGACCCACATATCTACATAATGTGAATGAAGAGCTTGATGATGATGCCACAGATCAAAATGTGGACTTGTTCCCATGTTTCTTCTTCAATTAGATAAGTGTGAAAATACTCTTCTTTTTTTGGCAAGGAGAAGAATATATACATGTGTAATTGCCATTTTATTTTATTTTGTATTAGGAGTGTGAGGTTTTTCCTACCGACTAGCGGGGGTTTTACTCACATAGTTTGTTTCTTTTCTATTTATTTTCTCCTTCTTTGTCTATAGCCATGAAAAGGGCGAAGGAGAACCTTTAGTTTTATTAGTAGCTTAGGGTTCACCATAAATGGTTCACCAAAAAGCAAGGGGGAGGGTTAAATGTGAAAGTGTTTTTAGAATTCAAGGTATTGAAGTCTACAAAAATATAAGGTATGGTGCATTCACACCCGAAGGCCAAGAACACGAGCTAAGGTTTCAAGTATAAGTCAAACTAAAAGCAAGAAAGATGGAGAAAAGTAAAAGAAGGAAAAAGCAGACCACCAAAAAGCAGTCAGAAACAAACCCTCATAACTCTCTCGTTTGACACCCAAATATCACGTGTAAATATGGGTTAGAAAGCTTATGATGAGAGATATCCGTAGCTTTTTAAAACTCTAAATTCGGAGCATGGATGAGGGAGATATGACGATTAGAAGATCGTTGTGTCATAGCTAAGAATAGGAGATGGAAAAGCTCTAAAAAAAGCGTGGAAAAGAAAGCAAGCGAAACTTATCTACTAGAGGAGAACTTCATATAAAGCAAGAAGAGTGAAGTGGTGAGGAGAGTTTTTTTCTTGTGGTGTTTTTCTTGCCTATTCATGTAGTGCGTTTTTCTAGTGATCAATTCATCCTTGTAGGCTTGAGTTTATGTATCTTCTTTCTCTTGTTTCTATGATCATCACTCCTTATTAATATATCTTTGTAGATTTGGGTTTCTATATCTTCCTTCTCTTTCTTTTCTATCATCATCTCTATTTTCAGTATTATTTTTCTTTAATGAGTTCATTTTGTCGTGCATGGCTTTTATCCAATCATCCTTATCTTTTTGGTTTAAAACATCGTCATAACTTTTAGGCTCCCCCTCATCAGAGATTAAGACATAATCTGAACTAGGATACCTTATAGATGGTTTTCGTTCTCTAGTAGACCCTCTAGGTTGTTGATTCACCACATCTTGTAAGGAAGTTTCCCCCCCCTGCTCAAAACCTGTTTGTGGTAAAATATCATCATGATTAGTTTCAACCCTATTATTTATAATACTTGGTGACGAGAAACCAACGTTCCTTATGCGCAATGCTCGGCCACAACCGAGCTTAGAATGATACACAGAAAAAAAAACAGGAAATAGAACACGACACAAAGAAGAAGAGAAGTGGTACACAGGTGGTTTACGTGGAAAACCCCAAACTAAGGGAAAAAACCACGGCAGCCCACAGTCTGCAAACTGTCACTATGTATGAATGTACAAAACAGTGAGTTCACAGAGGCAACGACCTCGGACTCACGCTCTTCGCCACAGGCGGCGGTTACAACAGAGGCAGCGACCTGTTTCTCTCTCTCTCTCTCTCTATACAACGTTACGTGCTGTCTCTGCTTCTTGCACCAACAAGAAAAATAACAACAACATAATATTAGTTTGCCCTAAGTCATATTTATACTAATATGACTTTTCGGCTATTTACAAATATAGCCACAATGGGCTCTCAAAAACATATTTACGAATATGTCTCTACCTCCGATTCATACCGGACCTGCACCATCCGGCTCTCCGTAGCCAGGTACTCCTCATCCGGTTCATACCGGGTCTGCACCATCCGACTCTCCGTAGCCGGGTACTCCTCATCCGGTTCATATCGGGCCTGCACCATCCGATTCTCCGTAGCCGAGTACTCCTCATCCGGTTCACACCGGGTCTGTATCATCCGGCTCTCCGTAGCCGGGTACTCCTCATACCGTTTCGGCACTTCCAATCCGGAGGGACCTGTCTCCCAACAAACTCCCCTTTCACTCCGGCATGGGGTGTCTTACCAGTCCGATTCTCTTCCGGCATGCATCCAGCTTGTCGGGTGTCAGCACTTTGGTCACCATATCTAACCCGTTCTCGGCCGTGTGGATCTTCGTCAGTGCGAACTCCTGGTAATCTACTCTTTCCCGGATCCAGTGATACCTCCGCTGGATATGCTTCGTCCGGGAATGGTAGGCCGCATTCTTAGCAAGGTGGATGGCACTTTGACTGTCGCAATAGAGTCGGTATTCCTCTTGCCGTATACCGAGCTCACCGATGAAGTCCTTCATCCATAAGATTTCCTTGCCGGCTTCCACAGCTGCCATGTACTCCGCCTCCGTGGTTGACAATGCAACCGTCTTCTGCAGCCTCGACTGCCATGAAACAGCTCCCCCTGCATATGTCATTACATACCCGGATGTAGATCGGCTAGTATCCACATCAGCCGACATGTCCGAATCGGTGAAACCGTCCAGTTGAGGTTTTCCGGAGCCGAATCGGAGACACATATTTGAAGTGCCCTTCAAATACCGGAGTATCCATTTGACCGCGTTCCAATGCTCCTTGCCGGGATTACTCATGAACCGGCTCACCACTCCGACTGCGTATCCTATATCCGGTCGGGTACACACCATAGCGTACATCAAACTCCTGACGGCAGAGGCATATGGAATCTTCATCATATCTGCCTTCTCTCCTTTCTTCTTCGGGCTTTACTTGCCGGATAGCTTGCAGTTTGCCGGAAGTGTCGATCCGACCGGTTTTGCATCTGACATGTTGAACCGGTGAAGCACCTTTGTCACACACTTCTCCTGTGACAGCCATAGTTGCTTCGCTTTTCGGTTACGGATGATGTGCATCCCCAACATCTGTCTTGCCGGACCCAAGTCTTTCATTGAGAAGGTCCGGTTTAGAGCCTTCTTCAGCATCCGTATTTTGACTTGGTCACGTCCGACGATCAACATGTCATCCACGTATAGGAGGAGTATCAGGAAGTCTCCTCCTTCGAACTTCTTCACAAACACGCAGTGATCGACCTGCGTCTTGTGGTACCCTTGGTTGGTCATGAAGGAGTTGAACTTCCGGTACCATTGCCGGGGAGCCTGCTTCAGTCCGTACAGGCTCCTCTTCAACCGGCATACCAGGTGCTCCTTCCCTTTCTCCACGAATCCTTCCGGTTGTTGCATGTAGATCTCCTCTTCGAGGTCGCCGTGAAGGAATGTCGTCTTCACGTCCAGCTGCTCTACCTCGAGGTCCATGCTTGCTGCTATACTCAGCACTGTCCGGATGGAGGTCATCTTTACTACCGGGGCAAATATCTCGTCGAAGTCCACGCCCTTCTTCTGCTGGAACCCCTTCACCACGATCCTGGCTTTGTATCTCGGGGGGTTGCCGGCATCTCCCGGTTTCAACTTGTACACCCACTTGTTTCGGAGTGCCCGCTTTCCTTTCGGCAATTCCACCAATTCATATGTATGGTTCTCATGCAGGGAATCCATCTCGTCCTGCATGGACCTTAACCATTTTCGGTTGTGGGTGTCTTCCTTCACTTCTTTGAAGCTTTCCGGCTCCCCCTCATCGGTCAGCAGAACATGCTCTGCATCCGGAAATCTCCGAGGGGGCCTTCTTTCTCTGAGAGGATATCTCCGTCTTCGGGCTTCGGTAACCGGCTCCTCCATTTGCTCTTCATCCGAATCCGATTCGGGGTCTTGGCCGGTTCCGGTCTCAGCTTCCTCTTCTTCTTCTGCCGATTCGGTATCCTCACCGTAACCGGCTGGTTCCTCGAGTGCTAACCGGTCTCTTGCCGGTTGGGTCTGCTCATCGTAGAGTCTATCCTTACCGGTCGACTCGGAGTTCATTATCTTCTTCTCTGACTCCCAGTCGGCGAGCGTCTTGTCCTCCATGAAGATAATATCTCGACTCCGGAATACCTTCTTGTCGACCGGGTCCCACACTTCGGTAGCCGAACTCATCGTCACCGTAACCGGGGAATATGCATGGCCGGGTCTTTGGATCTAGCTTTCCTCTCCTGTCCTTTGCTACATGCACGTACGCGAGACACCCAAACACCTTCAGATGCCGGTAGGATACTTCCTTACCGGTCCACACTCTCTGTGGCGTGTCTCCGTCCAAGGGTACTGAGGGTGATCTATTTATCACGTATGTCGCCGTCGACAGTGCCTCAGCCCAAAACTTCTTGGGTAGTTTTGCATGCGCTAGCATACTCTAGACCCTCTCCATTATGGTCTGGTTCATCCCCTCGACCAGTCCGTTTAGTTCCGGCGTCTTCGGCACGGTAAATTCGAGCCGGATTCCCTTCAAGCGGCAGTACTCCTCGAACTGCCCCCGGTATTCTCCTCCGTTGTCTGCTCGAACCGCCTTCAGCTTCCGGCCGGTTTCTCTTTCCACTCTCGCGTGGAGCTCTTTGAAGACGGATAACACCTGATCCTTCGTCTTCAGCGGTGTGGCCCACAGCTTCCGGTTGTGGTCATCTATGAACATCACGAAGTACTGCGCTCCGGCATGTGACTTCGTGTCTACTTGACACACATCCGTATGCACCAACTCCAGTGGTGCATTACGTCTCATCGGTGGCCTTGGTCAGAAGGAGGTCCGGTTCTGCTTACCGGCCAGACAATCAGTGCACTTCTCTAAGTGCACGTTCTTCACTGGAATGAGGTTGTCTTCTGCAAGCCTCTTCATCCCCTTCTCGCTCATATGACACAGCCTCTTGTGCCACAGCTCACCGGCAGTGTCGGATGCCACGTTCACTTCTTCCGGACATAATCGAGCATTCATCAGGTACAGCGTGTTTACCTTCCGGGCCCGAGCCACAATCAGGCTCCCTTTGCTGAACTTCATGACCCCGTTCCGGATGCTACCCGTGTAGCCTTCATCATCTAGCCGACCGGCTGATATCAGGTTCAGACGAACCTCCGGAACGTGTCGAACATCCTTCAGCAGCAACTTGCATCCGGTTGGTGTTGACAGCCACACGTCTCCTATGCCGATAATTCGGCATGTACCTTCATTCCCCATCCGGACACAGCCGTGGTCACTGGCTGAGTAGGATGAGAAGCATTTCCGGTCCTGGGTAAGGTGGAACGACGCTTCGGAGTCTACCACCCAGGTCATCTCGTCGCCGGCAAGGTTTATTTCACTCTCCTCGGTGATGAGCATCAACTCTTCTTCGCTTGCCGCGATTGCCGTCGTTCCCTTCCGGTCCGGCCCCCTCCGGTCTTTACCGTTCCGGTCCGGGGTTTGCTTTGAGTCTGTACCGTCGGTTTCCTTGTCTTTACGGAAATGCCGACAGTTCTTTTGGAAGTGTCTCGGCTTGCCGCAATAGAAGCAAGTAGGCCTCCCCCTTGACTTTGACCGTGTCCCCGACTTCTCCCGGTTCTGGGGACTACGGTTTCTGTGTCTTCCGCGTTCTGATTCGGTAAGGAGCGCTTTGGAGTCGGAGCTCGTATCTTTATCCTTCCGACGCGCCTCCTCATCTAGCAAGCTCGACTTTACTCTTGCTAGGGATAACCGCTTTCCTTCCAACCCGGCGTTGCCCAAAGTGACAACCAACATCTCCCAGCTATCCGGGAGGGAACCGAGCAGGAGTAGTGCTAGTACCTCGTCGGCAAGAGGTACTTCCAATGACGTTGCCTGGTGGATCAGCCCCTGGAAGGCATTCATGTGCTCCGCCATGCTGGAGCCATCTTGGTACCAGAGTCTTACTAGCTTCCGGAATACAGAAACTTGGTTAACAACATTTTTGTTTTGGAACATTATGCCGATCTTCTCCCAGAGCTCATGAGCCTTGCTCTCTTCATTGAAGTTGTTGTACAGGCTCATGTCGATGAAGCACCGTATGTATGCCGTTGTCTTCATGTGCATCACCTCCCATATCGCGCCGTCGATTTTGTCCGGTCTCTTGTCCCCGAACTGAACCGGCAGCCAGAGGTCTTTAACAACGAGCATGTCCCTAATCTTCGACTTCCACACTGAATAGTTGGAGCCGGTGAGCTTGAACATGCCGCCAAACGATTCGTCCATTTTCTGTGTCGATTTTGCTCTGATACCAATTGACGAGAAACCAACGTTCCTTATGCGCAACGCTCGGCCACAACTGAGCTTAGAATGATACACAGAAAAAAAAACGAGAAATAGAACACGACACAAAGAAGAAGAGAAGTGGTACACAGGAGGTTTACGTGGAAAACCCCAAACTAAGGGAAAAAACCACGGCAGCCCACAGGCTGCAAACTGTCACTATGTATGAATGTACAAAACAGTGAGTTCACAGAGGCAACGACCTCGGACTCACGCTCTTCGCCACAGGTGGCGGTTACAACAGAGGCAGTGACCTGTTTCTCTCTCTCTCTCTCTCTATATAACGTTACGTGCTGTCTCTGCTTCTTGCACCAACAAGAAAAATAACAACAACATAATATTAGTTTGCCCTAAGTCATATTTATACTAATATGACTTTTCGGCTATTTACAAATATAGCCACAATGGGCTCTCAGAAACATATTCACGAATGTCTCTACCTCCGGTTCATACCGGGCCTACACCATCTGGCTCTCCGTAGCCGGGTACTCCTCATCCGGTTCATACCGGGCCTGCACCATCCGGTTCTCCGTACCCGAGTACTCCTCATCCGGTTCACACCGGGTCTGTATCATCCGGCTCTTCGTAGCCGAGTACTCCTCATACCGTTTCGGCACTTCCAATCCGCCTCGGCCGAGTCTGTTCGTCGGCATTGTTCTTCTCCCTTCCAATCCGGAGGGACCTGTCTCCCAACACTTGGTTCATCAACATCCTCACGGTTTTCGTCTTGTTGGGAAGCATCTCCATATGTAGCATCTTTGGTCGTAGGAATCGGGTCAAAATCTATAAGCCCACCATCTACTTGAGTGTTGGATCCTTTGACCTTTTCAATATCTTCGATAGTTTAATCCTCAACAAATACCACATCACGACTTCGAATAAGCTTCCTTCCTATTGGGTCATAACATCTGTAACCAAACTCATCTTGGCCATAACCAATAAAAATATATTCTTTAGATTTACCATCTAACTTAGACCGTTCATCTTTAGGTATATGTACAAAACATTTACACCCAAACACACATAAATGATCATATGAAACATTCTTACCATACCATACTCTATTAGGAACGTCGCCCTGCAATGCAACAGTAGGAGATAGGTTAATAACATATGCAACGGTACTCAAAGCCTCACCCCAAAAAGATTTGGATAACTTCGCATCCGAGAGCAAGCATCAAACTCTTTCAACTAGAGTTTTATTCATCCTTTTCGCCAAGCCATTTAGTTGTGGGGTTTTTGGTGGTGTCCTTTGATGCTTAATCCCGTGCTCTTGACAACATGCATCGAAAGCTCCAAGGTATTCCCCACCATTGCGGTGCGAATGCATTTTAGCTTTTTTCTTGTCTCTCTTTCTACAAAAGCATGAAATTCTTTAAACACATTAAATACTTGGTCCTTAAGTTTTCATTGTTCGAATCCAAAGTTTCCTAGAATAGTCATCAATAAAAGTAACGAAATAGAGTGCACCACCTATTGATTTTACCTTTAAAGGACCACAAAAATCTGAATGTACCAACTCAAGTACCTCTTCCTTTCTTGAAGAAGAATGTTGTTTGAACACGACTCTTCTTTGCTTTCCTACCACACGGTGATTGCACATGTCTAACTTAGAATCTTTTAGACCCGGAAGCAAGCTTTTCTTTGCTAGGCAATCAAGCCCTTTCTCACTAATATGAGACAACCTTTTATGCCATAATTCTGACATATTGTTGCTTTCCGCTGCATTCCCAAGATTAGTAGAGATAGATGCTTGTAATAAATACAAACTAGAGCATTTCTTACCACGAGCTACAACCAATGAGCCCTTAGTAAGTTTCCATTGTCCCTCACTGAAGATGTTGCAATAGCCATCATCATCTAATCTGCCGATTGAGATAAGATGTAAACGAATATCGGGTACATTTCTTACCTCCTTGAGAATCAACTTTGAACCTGTGTTGGTTTCCAAACAAATAGTCCCGATGCCTACCACCTTTGAAAGACCATCATTGCCCATCTTCACAAGTCCGAAATCCCCTAAAGCATAAGAAGTAAAAAACTCCCTTCTAGATGTGACATGGAACGATGCTCCACTATCAACAACCCAATTCGTTTCATTGTGAGCAAGATTAATTACGTTTTCATCATAGACAACAAGTAAATCATTTGAGGAAGTTGTATTAACACGATTAGAATTATCATCGTTACCTTTGTTTTCATGCTCACCGTTAGATCTGTGGTTCTACTTTTTACACTTGTAACAATACCTCTTTATGTGTCCTGTTTTACCACAAAAATGACATTCTAGATTTTTATACCTTGGTTTTGATTTACTTCTACTCCTCCCTCGGTTGTTTTGACCTTGGATTGTATGCTTATTCCTCCCTCTCTCAACCATCAAGACCTCCGAATGTGAGGATGTCCCTTGCGTCCTTCGTCTCATTTGCTCATTTAGAACGCCGCTCTTGACATATTCCGTAGTTACAATTCCATTTGGGGCTGCATTAGTTAGAGATACCCTAAAAGTTTCCCATGAGTTAGGGAGAGTGTTTAACCACCATAATGCATTAATCTCATCATCAAATTTCACTCCCATACCAAAAAGTTGGTCAAAACATCCTTGAAATTCATTTAGATGATCTAAAATGGAACTACCTTCTTTATACACTAAATGCATTGCTTGTTCAAGCCAAAATAACTTATTGTTACGTGTCTTTGATGCATACAATGTTTCGAGTTTATTCCATAGAGCTTTAGCATTAGTTTCATTCACAATATGGTTTAAGACATTGTCTCCCACCCATTGTTGAATAAAATCACATACCTGTTGATTCTCGAAAAGCCCATTCCTCGGCAGTTTGGCTCTCCGGTTTAACATCTGCAAAAACAGGTAAGTGTAGATTTTTCATAAAAAGAAGATCTTTCATCTTACGTTTCCATTTGTGATAGTTGGTGCCGTTCAAGCAAACCATTGTGGAAAAATTTGCCTCCATAAGAAGTGCTCAACCTTTGCTCTAATACCACTTGTTCCGAAACTTAATAGCACTTAAACACTTATGTAAAACAGAAAATATGTTGTGCAAGATTTAAAAGAAAGCAAGAAAGATACACAACAAATCAATACACAATACACCACAAAATTTTAACGTGGAAAACCCTCAAAGAGGTAAAAACCATGAGACCTAGCCTAGAACTAATTCACTATCAATATAAATCTGATACACCAAAGTTCTACTCTAAACAAGTTAGAGTACTATGAGCAATCGAGGAATATGATGTTTCCTCAAAAATAAAAACTCAACAAAAAGGAGCACAAAAACCACCAAAACTCAGAACACGTGGCTGATGACGGAGGCGACGATGTCCGGATGTTTGAGTGTGTTGGTGTACTTGAGAAAGATTCAAGGAATCAGCTAAGAAAGAGAGTATGGGCTCTCTGAAATCTGTTTTTCTCTGTTGCTGCAGAGAAATGCTCATTTTTCCCTTTTTAACACACTCAAAAAGAATGAGTTACATAGTGTAGATATGTAACGTCTTCTTGTGTGAAACCCTTTCATACTATTTTAAAAAAATACAAGTTTTGGGCGTCCAAGGCCCATTTTATTTACTTATTAATGTGAACAGAAAAACCTAACACTATGTTGCGTTGTCTATTCAGTGGCAACTATTTTGTACCTTCATGCATTGGCTTGATAAGTTGCATGACCCCTTCTCTCAGCAATGTGTGACACCAAATCTCTCTCTCACACACTCTCTCTCTTACTTGTCTAATACAATCGTGTGATGAATAAAGAAAGTAGATTCAATCAACAAAACAAATGGATTACAATAGGTTTAAGAATACAAGGTTAAATATAATCCACTTTCAATTACAATAAGAAAACCCTTTTGACATATGGTGTAACAATCTAAGGTGAGAATATAAAATAAGTGGACTAGGGGGAAGATATTTGAGTTTCGTAGCCCAAGCTTTGGGTGATGGCTATTCGCCTCTTGTTGATGTTGCTTTCCACCTCTCATTTTTTATCTTCTCCCCTTTGAGTGTCTTCTTCTTCTTTATTGTGATGCGGTGTGTGCAAAGGAAGAAAAATTCCTAAAAGCCATGTTTTATAGTAGTTTAAGATGATAAAGGTAGGACCACGGGGGCCTTGAACTAAGGAGCGTAAGAAGAGAAAGAAGAATAAGGAGGTTGGTAAGGGGTATAGACTGTTAGATATCCAGACGCACAGGACACCACCGGCTCGGCCGGGATCGGAGCAACACATTAGATGATCAACAAGACGGGTACCAACAATTGATTAGGGAAACAGAGAAATGACAGCCAGCTCAACTGGGAGCTGAGCTATGAGCTCAGCGAACAACACACGCGCACGGGTATCGAAATACAGTGTGGAGCCTCTATCGGGAGCTAACGGGCTTCCTACGTGAGCAAAGACATCTAACCAAAGAAACACCGACAAAAGATAAGAAATCTGAGCGCTCGATTCCCAATCCGACAAATTCATATTCATAAATATTCATAAATATGTTTCCTGAGAGTCCATCAAGGCTATATTTGTAAATAGACGAAAAGTCATATTTATACTAATATGACTTAGGGCAAACTCTTTCATATGCATAGTTGTCATTCTTGTTGGCGCAAGATTAGACAGTGTAATTGTGTACAGAGAGAGTGAGAGAGAGGAAAAGGTCGTTGCCTCTGTTGTAACCGCCGCCTGTGGCGAAGATAGCAAGCTCGAGGTCGTTGCTTCGGTGCTTACTATTGTACATTCAGATATAGTGATAGTTTGCAGTCTGTGGGTTGCCATGGTTTTTCCCCTCTTTGGGTTTTCCACGTAAACATCCTATGCACTCTTCTCTCCATTTTGTCGTGCATTCATTCCCTGTTTTCTGTGTTTGATTCTAAACTCGGTTGCGGCCGAGCGTTGTTCATCGAGAGCGTGTAGTTCTTGACAAAGTGGTATCAGAGCGAAACGACACAGAAAAATGGACAATTCGTTGGGAGGCATGTTCAAGCTCACCGGCTCCAACTATTCGGTGTGGAAGTCAAAGATGAGGGACATGCTCGTGGTTAAAGATCTTTGGCTTCCGGTTCAGTTCGGGGACAAGAGACCGGACAAAATCGACGCCACGATATGGGAGGTGATGCACATGAAGACAACGGCGTACATACGATGCTTCATCGACATGAGCCTATAAAACAACTTCAATGAAAAGAGCAAGGCTCATGAGCTCTAGAAGAAGATTGGCATTATGTTTCAGAACAAAAATGTTGTTAATCAGGTTTCGGTATTCCGGAACCTAGTAAGACTCTGGTACCAAGATGGCTCCAGCATGGCGGAGCACATGAATGCCTTCCAGGGGCTGATACACCAAGCAACATCATTAGAAGTCCCTCTCGCCGATGAGGTACTAGCGCTACTCCTACTCGGTTCCCTTCCAAATAGCTGGGAGACGTTGGTTGTCACTTTGGGCAACGCCGGGCCGGAAGGGAAACAATTATCCCTAGCAAGTCTTAGAGTGAAATCGAGCTTGCTAGATGAGGAGGCGCGTCGGAAAGATAAGGATACGAGCTCCGACTCCAAAGCGCTCCTTACCGAATCGGAACGCAGAAGACAAAGGAACCATAGTCCCCAGAACCGGGAAAAGTCGGGGACACGGTCAAAGTCAAGGGGGAGGCCTACTTGCTTCTATTGCGGCAAGCCGGGACACTTCCAGAAGAACTGTTGGCACTTCCGAAAAGACAAGTAAACCGACAGTACCAATTCGAAGCAGACACCAGACCGGAACGGTAAAGACCGGAGGGGAACGGACCGGAAGGGAACAACGGCAATCGCGGCAAGTGAAGAAAGTTGGATCCAAAGACTCAGCCATGCATATTCCTCGGTTACGGTGACGATGAGTTCGGCTACCGAGTGTGGGACCTGGTCGACAAGAAGGTATTCCGGAGTCGAGATATTATCTTCATGGAGGACAAAACGCTCGCCGACTGGGAGTCGGAGAAGAAGTTAATGAACTCCGAGTCGACCGGTAAGGATCGATTCTACGATGAGTAGACCCAACCGGCAAGAGACCGGTTAGCACTCGAGGAACCAGCCGGTTATGGTGAGGATACCGAACCGGCAGAAGAAGAAGCAGAGGAAGCTGAAACCAGAACCGGCCAAGACCCCGAATCGGATTCGGATGAAGATCAAATAGTGCAGCCGGTTGCCGAAGGCCAAAGACGGAGATATCCTCTCAGAGAGAGAAGGCCCCCCTAAAGATTTCCGGATTCAAAACATGTGTTGCTGAGCGATGAGGGAGAGCCGGAAAGCTTCGAAGAAGCGAAGGATGACACCCACAGCCGCAAATGGTTAAGTGCCATGCAAGATGAGATGGATTCCCTGCATGAGAACCATACGTATGAATTGGTGGAGTTGCCGCAAGGAAAGCGGGCACTCCGAAATAAGTGGGTGTACAAGTTGAAACCGGGAGATGCCGGCAACCCCTCGAGATGCAAAGCCAGGATCGTGGTGAAGGGGTTCCAGCAGAAGAAGGGCGTGGACTTCGACGAGATATTTGCCCCGGTAGTAAAGATGACCTCTATCCGGACGGTGCTGAGTATAGCGGCAAGCATGGACCTCGAGGTAGAGCAGCTGGACGTGAAGACGACATTCCTTCACGGTGACCTCGAAGAGGAGATCTACATGCAGCAACCGGAAGGATTCGTGGAGCAAGGGAAGGAGCACCTGGTATGCTGGTTGAAGAAGAGCCTGTACGGACTGAAGCAGGCACCCCGACAATGGTACCGGAAGTTCGACTCCTTCATGACCAATCAAGGGTACCAAAAGACGCAGGCCGATCACTATGTGTTTGTGAAGAAGTTCAAAGGAGCCGACTTCCTGATACTCCTTCTGTATGTGGATGACATGTTGATTGTCAGACAGGACCAAGCCAGAATTCGGATGCTGAAGAAGGCGCTCAATCGAACATTCGCAATGAAAGACTTGGGTCCGGCAAGACAGATGTTGGGGATGCATATCATCCGGAACCGGCCAACGAAGGAATTGTGGCTGTCACAAGAGAAGTACGTGACAAAGGTGCTTCAGCGGTTCAACATGTCAGAAGCGAAACCGATCGGATTGACACTCCCGGGAAACTGCAGATTATCCGGTAAGCAAAGCCCGATGACGAAAGCAGAGAAGGCTGATATGATAAAGGTTCCATATGCCTCTGCCGTCGGGAGCTTGATGTACGCAATGGTTTGTACTCGGCCGGATATTGGATACGCAGTCGAAGTGGTGAGCCGGTTTATGAGCAATCTCGGCAAGGAGCACTGGAATGCGGTCAAATGGATACTCCGGTACTTGAAGGGCACTTCAAATATGTTTCTCCGATTCGGATCCGGAAAACCTAAATTTGACAATTTTACCGATTCGGAAATGTCGGCTGATGTGGATACCAGCCGGTCTACATCCGGGTATGTAATGACATATGCAAGGGGAGTTGTTTCGTGGCAGTCGAGGTTGCAGAAGACGGTTGCGTTGTCAACCACGGAGGCGGAGTACATGGCGGATGTGGAAGCCGGCAAGGAAATATTATGGATGAAGGACTTCATCGGAGAGCTCGATATCCGGCAAGATAAATACCGGCTCTATTGCGACAGTCAAAGTGCCATCCACCTTGCTAAGAATGTGGCCTACCATTCCCGGACAAAGCATATCCAGCGAAGGTATCACTGGATCGAGGAAAGAGTAGATGACCAGGAGTTCGCGCTGACGAAGATCCACACGGCCGAGAACGGGTCAGATATGTTGACCAAAGTACTGATACCCGACAAGCTGGATGCATGCCAGAAGCGGATCGGACTAGTAAGACATCCCATGCTGGAGTGAAGGGGGAGTTTGTTAGGAAACAGGTCCCTCCGGATAGGAAGTAAGAAGAACAGTACTGATGAGCAAACTCGGCCGAGTACAATAGGCCGAGGCCAAAACCGGATGTGGAGTACCCGGCAACGGAAGACCCGGTGAGAACCGGATGAGTAGTACCCGGCTAGAGCCGGATGGTGAAGACCCGGTGAGAACCGGAAGAGGAGTACCCGGCTACGGAAGACCTGGTGAGAACCGGATGAGGAGTACCCGGCTAGAGCCGGATGGTGAAGGCCCGGTGAGAAGTGCTTACCGGATGAAGGGACATATTCATAAATATGTTTCCTGAGAGTCCATCGGGGCTATATTTGTAAATAGTCGAAAAGTCATATTAGTATAAATATGACTTAGGGCAAACTCTTTCATATGCGTAGTTGTCATTATTGTTGGCGCAAGATTAGAGAGTGTAACTGTGTACAGAGAGAGTGAGAGAGAGGAAGAGGTCGTTGCCTCTGTTGTAACCGCCGCATGTGGCGAAGATAGCAAGCTCGAGGTCGTTGCTTCAGTGCTTACTATTGTACATTCTGATATAGTGATAGTTTGCAGTCTGTGGGCTGCCGTGGTTTTTCCCCTCTTTGGGTTTTCCACGTAAACATCCTGTGCACTCTTCTCTCCATTTTGTCGTGCATTCATTCCCCGTTTTCTGTGTTTGATTCTAAACTCGGTTGCGGCCAAGCATTGTTCATCGAGAGCGTGTAGTTCTTGACAGGACGGGGCTGTTACATCATGTAGTTATTCCCTGCCACCTCAAATAGAGATTCGTTTAGGTTTATTCACTATTTTATTCGTCCTATTAATGTGTTCTTACATCACGCGACCTAAACTTAGTCCTAGGTTATTTACAAGCATATAGTACAACTTCCTTGCATCCGTGCACGTGGTTGTTCATGCACCTTTGGTCCTTTTTCCCCTTGTAGCCGGTTTTCCTCACGACATCCACCCCCACCAAATCGCACATCCACCGATATGTGCCGAGAGAGAGACAGAGAGACAGAGAGACAGAGAGAGAGAGAGACAGAGAGAATCTGGTCGCGTGTTACTCGTCATCCTCCGACCCATCGACACCCCCGTCTTCATCCGTTCTTTCCGGGTCATCATCCCTGCCCATGCGGTCCGGGTCCGGCTCGTCCTCGTACCGCTTCTTGAAAGCCTTGATCTGCTTTCCCGCAACCGGTACCACTATTCTGCGAGATGGTACGTGGCGTTGTCGTTCGCGCTCATTACCACGTAAGGCCTGAACCATCTCCTCGTGAATTTCCGCGTTGCTTTATGTTGGTTGTCAAGGTTGATGTTGAATTCCAATACTAGTCACCTTCCTTGATCTTCTTCAATCTTAGCCGGTGCGTTCGGTTGAATTGGTCCTTGTTCTTCTCCCACGCCGCGTACAACTTTGCTTTTCCCCCCTCTCTACGTCCTCCGGCCTCCGCTCAAGATGGCGAATCCTCGCCACCAACAGCTCCTCCCGGCTCATTTCACCCGTCCAATCAGTCGTTGCCCATGAAGAGATTGTGTGTTCCACCGGCATGATCAGCTTTTGCCCGTACATGAGTTCCGCCGGCATGAACCCAGTCACTGAACTGTGCGTAGTTCGGTCGGCCCACAATGCGTAAGGTAGGAGCCATGGCCATTTCCCGATTTGCCCTTTGCACGCCCATACTAGTGCCTTCACGATTGGTTCGTGTCTGCGCTCCACTTTCCTGTTCACCTCCAGATTGTATGTCGTAGTGAGAGAGAGCTTAACCCCGAACCGGCCGAACAGCTCTTCGGCTTCTCGCACATCCAGCTCCCCTCGATCTGCTACAATCTTCCCTATGCATCCGTATCGGCAAATCACCTCTTGAATCAGGAACTAGCATACGGCCGCAATCGTCTTGTTCTCCAGTGCTCGGCCCTCCACCTGGTTCGTTAGGTCTTCTCGTGCTAGCACCAAGTATCACATTTGCCCCATCCCCATCGGCATCATTACTAAATCCACCATCCATTTGAAATGAACAGTCAGCGGTAGGTTGAGTGCAACTCGTCCCTATGGCGGATTGCATCTGACAGCTCTCGCAGGTCATCACGAAACGGTGCGTGTCACGGTAAATTCCCGACCACCAATACTTCTCCTTCAGCTTCTCAAATGTGGCCCACGTCCCATGGTGTCTGGACCAAAGGCGCCCGTGGTACTTCGACAACAGTGCCATCTACTCTTCCCTTCTTAACACTACGCGGAGCAGAATGCCGCTACGCTTCTTCGGGTGCTTCCATATACTCCCATTCCGCAAGAAGAAACGATATGCCTTCTTCCGGATACGGCTCACTTCGTCTTCGTCCACGTCGCGTCTGGTGTCAACGTGTCAACATCCTCAAGAATCTACCAATCCAGAGCCACTCCCCCTCATACTTGTTCTCGTTAAACTCGTTTAGTGCCAGAGTGCTCCTCCCCTTTGTCGTCACTTGAGCCGACTCGAAGAAGTCTACGCCAACTTCTTCGTCTTCCAATACCATGCCGTCTTCGTCGTCAAACCACGCTCTTGAGAGCATATCGGCCATGGCATTGTCTTTCCCGGAGATGTGCCGTATCTCTGGATTCAGGGACTTAATGTACGCGATCCACCTAAGCATAGCTTGGTCCGGGGTCGCGCATCCGGAAACCATACCGAGGATTGGTAGGCAGTTCGTCTCGAGTACTACCTCTGTCCCGATCAAATAATCATTATCGGCCTTGACCGCCAAAACGACACCCCAAAGTTCGCGCTTAACTTGTTGTCGCTCACTCAATACTTTCGATCTTAATCGGATGGGGAAACTCGTGCCGTCCGCATCTTCCAGATTGACCACCCACCTGATTCCAGTCGGACTCGTGTCCACCGTCACGTAAATTGGGGTACCTTTCCCGTAGACAGCCTTCCTAAAGGCCAGTGCTGCAGTCGGCGCTTCCTTCAGCCTCTGGACCAATTCCGCGTGCTCGTCTTTCCATTCAAACTTATGGCCCTTCTTCAGCAGTCCGTAGAGCAGCTCCGTGACGTGTGCATAATGCGAAATCCAAATATGGTAAAACGCGCACTCTGCTAGGAACCTTTGGACTTCCGTGACCGACTTGCATTCTCCCTTCATCACAGAGATAGCCTATACCTTCGCCGGAGACGGTTTCTGGCCATATGGCCCACACAAGTGCCCAACCACCAAGATTTCGGATTGCCCGAAAGCCGACTTCTCTTTGGAGAAGGTGAGCCGAGCACCCTCGAGCCACTGCAGTACCTTCTCGTAGTCGTTGATATGATCCGCCATAAACCTCCAGCATCCGCCCGGTCCGACTGATTCATCCTTCTCCTCCACCAGACATCCCTTGATCGGGATGTCGTCCAAAAACGACATGGTAATGTCTAGGATGCAGTCCCTCAGTACCTTGTTCATCACGTTCATCATGTGCGCTACCTAGTTGGTCCCTCCTTGCGGAAGGGTACACATCCGCATTAAGCCGAGAGGGGTCCGCATCGTCGTGATATCCCTACTCTGATCGTACCCCGAGTACAAGTCATTAGCCGAATAGATCGACCTTCCAACGAAGGCCTCCACGAACTCATCAATAGTCAGCCCGATCCATGCGTTCTGAATGGTCACTTTATTGACCGACTGCAGGTCTTGAATGAAGCGCAAGGTGTCGTTGTCGTGAAGATTTCCGGCTATGGTGTGAAACCGGGATGGAATGGGCAAGTCGGCAATGTGCAACATGTGCACATGTATAGTAGAAAAATGGTGTATAGAATAAGGGGGAGAATTTATCCCACATTGTAACGTCCCTCCCTCCTTGGGTTATAAAAGGAAGGGAGGGGTCTCTTGTGTGGGGGTTGCCCATTTTGAGTTAGGAAGGGTATACCACTTAGGTCTAGGGTTTGGTAGTTTTCTTGGACTTCATCTTATTCTTAGCCCCTTAGGGTTTGTACTTTGGTCTTTTCACCCTATTTCGTTTAGGGTTTCATTTTGAGTCCTCTTCTTCATTGTCTCGTGGGTTTGGTTCATTCTTTCGAGTGGAGGTTAGTATTCCGTTTAGGTTCTTCTTCTTGTGAAAGTTCGTGCAAGTTAGCGTTTATGCGGTTTAGGGTTTCGGGTGTTACTCTCTCTTCTTCGTGTGAGAGTTTGGTTTGGTTTGGGGGTTCCTACAACGACGGCTTTAGGCATTCCGGTGGCAGCACTTGGTGATTTGGCTTCCTCTCCTCTATGGAGAGCGTTTCATGTGGCGGCCGGTTCGAGAAGGGAGGGCGAAGTGGCGCGGGAACACTCCAACGTCTTCGGGGCGTGACCAACGGTGGACGTCGCGGTCCCGGTGGCCCACTTGACTCGTCATTCTTAACTTGTTGTATTGGCCTATTGATATGTAATAGCCACCGGATTCGGGGCATGTAACCGTCTTTTGTAAAGCTCTTGTAATATATATTCATGTTAGCGTATAGATCTATCTTCCTTGTAACATATTTGAGTCGGGTCCATATTCGTAGTGAACCGTTTTTGTGAAACCCTACATTCGTTGGAGCCGGAAGCCAATTCCGGACCGAAGCTCACTAAGCTTAAGGACTCCACCATCCGTCTCCCTAGTCCAAGACCCCAGCAGTCCCGCCTAAGATCCTACACGTACCCGCGGAAAACCGCAACACCGTTCTTCTTCGGCACCTTAAACCACTGATTCGAATATGGGGCGCTCGACGGCTCGAGGATGCCCATCTCCACCTTCTACTTCAGCAGCTCCATTAGCTTCGGGATGTGAACTCTTGGCACCAGGATCGGCTTGAGGTTCCACGGCACATGTGGTACCGTGAAGATAACCATCGGCTCTACGACCGTCGGGTCGTCGCACCTGATCTCCTCCGGAGAGAATGCAAAGGCTTTCCCGTGCCTTCCGAGCATCCTACGAAACCAGTCCTCTTCCGCCGAGAGTAGGAAGCCACCCCAACCGATTTTCAGCTCTCACAGCGTCTCGTTGGTGAACCAGTGCCCTATGCCGGCCGGATTCTGCAAGCTCAGGTCTGACGCGACCCCTTTAATCCGCTCCGCGCTGCCCTTCAGCAAGGGAGCCGCGACTGGCCTCACCTTCTGATTCATAGCCTTGTATTTGGTATCAACTTGGGCAGTCTTCTCCGACCCGATCATCCCTCCGAAGTCCGCGATGACTTCGTACATTTCCATGGAACTGACCGGAATTACCCGGTCTTCGCTTAGGCCTTCATCGGCTACCCTTCCGATCTCTCCAAGGGTGTCGTCGAATGAGATCGCCTCCACGACACTACTAATCTAGTCATCGGAGCCAAGGGCACTACTCGCCCTTAAACGCTCTTTGACCTTCCTCTTTTCTCGACTGTTGATACCGGCTATAGTACAACCTCCACTATCGGAGAACCAAAACTTCCTACCTATGGTACATGTGTGGGGTTTCTCTGGGGTGTCCGGACTACCACGGCCCCATGCCTTGATAGCCCTCTTTAAAAATCATCTCGGCCATCGCTGCCAAGAGATTCGCGGTTACGCTCGTGGTTAGGACGAACCATTAGGAATTGGATGGAGTGACGCCCGTCCTAGCTCTTCACCCATGCGTACGCCGAACCATTGTTCAACACTTTAGTTTCCATACTGGCCACCATAATGTATGGTTCGCCGAGAATGATCAGGTTTGAGGAAGTCTCCTACATGAAAAAGTGTTGATCAATCTCGACATCCCCAATCTTCACTCGTATGTTTAGGCACGACCCGTGTAGTTCCTTTATAGCGTGCGTAACCGCACGTATCTTCCACACATGCTTGGTGTTGATCGGCCATTTTCCCTTCTTGTAGAAATCCATGGACTTTGATTTTGGATTCATGGTCTATCAGGGCCACCACCGGTTCCTCGACGTTCCCGATCTGAACAGGGGTCTCCGTAGTCTCTGTTGCCCAATGTGGCTTCAAGTAATGGCTCTCCTCCAATTCGTCTTCTACTGTCGCGTCATCTAGGTGCGTCGTTCGCAGCTCCACGGCCTTCTTTGGTTCTGGCTCCGTCGTGAGCCTCTTGCGCTTCACCAAGTCCATGATGGAATCGTGGAACTCCTTCTTGGCGATTCCTAGTACTTCCCTCAAAGACAGCTCCACCCGGATGTCAAGGATCCGTTATTCGAGGACTTTCCGCAAGTCCGTCGCTCTTTCTATTTCCGTGCCCAACCGGTAACATGTCGGCTTTAACCTTTCCTGCAAGCCAGAAGTCCCGGCATCGTTCTTCTTTGGCACGTTCCGAGTGTCGTACCGGTTAGAGGGTCTGGTTCCTCCGACCTTTCCCGCTCGCTTGTCCTCTACCAGAACTTCGTAGTTCTGGCACGCCGCTTCCACGAAACCGGTCTTTTCCTCGATCGGATCGTTCCACCCCATGACCTCCCGGACCCGCTTCTCCGCGTGGTCCGCTTCTTCCTTCCTCAGCCATACTCCGGAAAGACTTTCCAGTACTAGTGGCCAGAACCCGGAGTCCTTCGATTTCAGGTCGCCGTCACTTCCGACCTGGATACTGGCCGATGCCGAATAATGGACGGCCTCGGCATACCGCGTCGCGGCTTCTTCCATTATTTGTTTCATCCTGCACCAACTAGTATTCAATTCCAGGGCTTTCCGAGTCTCACATGCATGCACACGCCCTTTCCATAGGTACACCACGTTGCTTCTAAGTGCCTCGATAAAATCCGTGCAATCTCTTCGGATGTGGCCGACCGCATCGCACCACATACATCACTGATCGATTGGAGGCCTCCGGTCACGCGACTGTCGCCCGCTATCTCTCCTGTCCTGCACGATCTGGAGGTCTCGTACCATCTTAGTGAGCTCTTCTAGGGTCTCGCCTCAGATGGGCCCTTGACCATGTCGGTCAAAACCTCGCCGGACTTGATCGACCGTCGCATCTCTTCCATTCGAGTCAGAATCGGTTATTCAAGCTTCCTCCCTGCCATCGGGCCTATTGTTGACGGGCCCTCGTCGCTCCACTCATGTCGTTTGTCGAAATGGTTGCAGACCCCGTTCACCACAACCCAACCAGTCGTAAGCCCCTCGTCCGTCTCCAGCAGGAGACCCACCTTCTCCTAATCAAGCGCATCCACTGACTTGATGAAGAGTAGGACCCGGCTCATATCGAGCACGATCTGGTCCAACGCCAAGAGCCGAGCAAATTGCCTTTCGAACTCTTGGAGGAGCGTCGATGTATTCCTCCCCTTTCCAAGGTTCTCGAACCATTCCATAAACTCCCACTTTGACAGCTGAAGCGAGTCATCGAACCCATACCTCTCGAGGAGCCGTCCCTCGAACTCCTCCCAATTTTGGCACCTTGCCTATACCTCGAGCACCTCTGCGTGAATGCTCGGCGAAACCACCCGAGGGAATCCGGACAGTTTTCTGTCCTCCGAGATGTCCCTCATTATCATCTCGGCCCGGTAGGCCTCAAGATAACTCGTCGCGTTCTTCCCACCAAACCGACCTATTGTGCCGACAATCGATTCAATGGCCCTATCAAGGGCACCCGTGCCCTCACGAGTGCTCACTAGGCGGTCTACAGGCGCCGCCATGGCTTTGGCGAGTTTGATTCCCCTCATCTTCAAAACTCTGTTGTATTTGTAAATAGGTTTTGCTACGTCTATTTGGGCCAGAATTGTAAATAGTCCTAAAGTTGTATTAGTATAAATACAACTAGGGCAAATCAATGTATGAGGATGAAAAAGTTATATTTGGTAGTTGCCTCTATAACTGAGAGTGTGCAGGAGAGTGAGAGAGTGTAGTAACTCTGTTGTAACCGTTGTCTGACGAAGAAGAACTCAAGGTAGTTGTCTTAGAGTTTCTTATTTGTATTCCCCATGCATATATGAAATTTTTTGGGGTTTGTGGGCTCACATGGTTTTTCTCTTTTAGGGTTTTCCATGTAAAAATACTTGTGTCAAATGCATCCATTTGCAAAGTTTTCCTCTATGTAGGCTCGAAGAACCTCAAGCTCGGTTGGTGAAAAATTGTAGATCGGTCTCCACGGTGGCTCTTTTCCAAGTTTTAAATCAATGGGACAATCTTACGGTCAATGTTGTGGAAGAGTATTAGTTTTTACTTATAAAAAACATCAGCATAATCGTGATACTTCTTTGGAAGTTGAATTGTTGACTTCTCCTCAGTAATACTGGAAGGCTTCATTGATACTGCAAATAAAAACATTGATTCCTTTCGTCCTTCCTTAATATGTAATTGATGAGAGAAATGGTTGAAATCATATGAGTGAATACTTGAGGTTTCCAATTATCTTGTTAGCGATACTTGATTTCTTTCGTTCTCTAGTCGATATTGGGTTCTACGGTTCGAACCATGGCAACCCCAAGACAATTGGATGTTCAAGGTTGTTAATTATATTAAAAGATATTACGCATGCCAAATTATCTAGGACCACATGAATCGGCTACAACTCTTCTACGATATTTTCAGAAGCAATGGGGCGACCATCAATGACTACTATGGAAGCTAGGCAAGGAAGTTTTCTTAGAGATTCCTGATGAACTTGAGCAAAATCTCTATCAATGAAGCAAGATTTAGCCTCGGTATCTATGAGTGTTGGGGCATGAACTGGATGGTTTCCATTGGTGTTGGCGCATTTGTAGAAGATGTATTATATGATTTCTTTGAGAAGGGTGTTGCTACGGTTGATGCGTACGTGGGCTCCGATCTTGTCCTTGGCATTTGTTGTTGTCATTCTGAATGTTGTTCGAAAAGCCGATTATCACATCTCACTGCTCGACTAATTGCCTCCGTGAGTGACTTTGGTTCTTTTGGAAATGTTAGGAGTAAATTTTTCACATCATTTCGTGGTCTGAACTGAAACTGCTCCATTAATGTGTGGTTGTTCAATGGAATATCTATTGCAAGTAGATGAAAATCAGTGGCATAAACTGAGGCCGAACGATCTCCTAGATGCAGTCTTCGGATTTTATTGATTGTTGTTCTAACACTATCAGTATCTCCAAAACACGCTTTGAGCTCATTAATAAACTCCTCGAAATCATTTAACAAAGGACATCTTTTTTCCAACAAAGGGGCAAACCATGCCAATGTTGTACCACTAAGTAATGTGCCTACTAGACCCACTCGTGATGCATCGGTTGGATATCGAGAAGGATGCATTTGAATTACCAAACGTACTTGGTTGAGGAACCCTCTAAATTGCGATTGCATTCCATCAAATTTCATGGGAAGACCAATGTTGGGTTCTTTAGGGATCCCTTGAGTACTTGGTCTATGTTGTTGTAATGACATGATAGTTGCTTCCGATTGTTGTACTCGTAACGCCAACTCCTCGTGTTGTTGCGTTTGTTGCTTTTCTAGTGTAATTTGTTGAAGATACCCCAATAAACGTTGGTTTTCTTGTTCTAGTGCTACGAACTTTACTTTCAAGCACTGATGCTCCGAAAAGACGGATTGGTATTCTTGTGTGCTAACAAAGGCCAGGAGAACTTAGAGGAAGGATAAGAAAATTAGTATTGGAGGAAGGTAGGATAAGAAGAAGCAATTTGGTTCAAACTATCAAGAGTAGTACTAAAGATAGAGAGGATTAGTACTAGAGATAGAGGAAAAGAGAGAGCGAGTATTGTAAGAATTAGTATTAGATATGGAGAGAAGGGACATATATTGTTAGAGAATCACGAGAGAGAGAGAGAGAGAGAGTGGAAGAGAGAAGTATGATAACAAAGAAGTATATTATATGAAAAGGAGTACAAGGATAGCTAAGAGGCTTAAGACTGGCATTGAACCAAATGGATTCTGAATAGTACCATATGCCTCTATTTATAGGATTATCAAGAGTATTCATGAAGTTTCTAGAATGTTCTAGATTAATATATACATGAATTTTTCCTAATGAAATAATAAAGGAAAATAATATTTTATATATTATAATGGTTATCCTAATGGTATGGTCTCCACCTGTGTATCATAAGATCACATGTTCAATTCCTTTTGAGGCCTTATCATGACAAGGCGGATGAACTATGAGATTTAAAATTATGAACACTCTATTGCTTGGGGAAGTTCCTAATCAAAGGACGGTAACAGAGAAGTGGATTAGCTATAAGGAGGAGGGCTCCTTGATCCCAAGAGGTAGGGAAACGTCGGACAAGATCCAAGACCATGAACTAGGAGACAATGAGGTACCAACATTGAACATGGAAATTCAAGTACTCGCATATATAGGTCGGAAATGGATTGTAAACCTCGATCCGATCAAAGTACAACCGAAATAGCACATATGTATTCATGAAAACACATGGCCACGTAAGGTAAGTTGGGACCCTTTGCAATGGACGTGGCGCGATCCTTATGCGGGTCCAAGAAGCAAAGTCATCCCTTTCTTCTAATTCACGACTAGATTGGGACCTTACATTCTAGTCACTCAAATTGCCCGTGAGCTAGCTACGCAAAGATTTGGCACAAATATCATGTTCCCCATGTAATTATTACCAAGTTTTGGCGGAAAGTATAGAAACAACGCCATACTAGGTGAATTACCACATTCCACTGGCTAGTAATACATAGGTCACTACCGATTGGAGCGTGGCAACGTGGGATCCTTAGGCCTCCTAATTGTGTAGCATGTCCAAATGTCATAGAGTCAATTCGACATGCTTTTTGGGACTGCCTAGAGACCCATCGAATATGGTGGGGGGTTGGTCACCTATTGCAATTATGTCAAGTGCAAGGCACAATCAAGTGTATGTTGGTTATCATGCCAGGCCCCAATTGACAAGTACGAACATCAGGTGGAGGGGATGACACTATTGATAAAGGTACAAGGGATTTTTTTTTCCACCATTAACAATATCCACTCAACTCCTATTAATACCAAACCTCAAGTTGTGTTAGAATTGGTCAACGCAATCCCTCTTTGGATTCTTTGGAGACAACGGTATATACGGGTCTTTTCCAGTCAAATAGTGCATCAAGTAATGTTATTGCAGGAGATATGGAGTGAAGAGTTGTAGCCACTCTAAAGAGCCAATACGATGGCCTCACAAGCGGATCCAATTGAGTCTAAAGACAACAATTAGCCTTGATCCAACAATGGTTGTCCTCTCCCTTTCTTGAGTTAGTGGGTCTCCATATAAAATGGAACTATCGCGTCTATGCTACGATTTGTATATAACATTCTCATCTGTAAAAATTTTATAACTAATGGGAGTTTTTTTTTTTTTTTTTTTGGGGGGGGGGGGGGGGGGAGAAAATGTTAGTTTAAAGGGCTCCTTTCACGTTACAAGATCATTAGTCATTAACCATTTGTAACTATTAAAGGGTAGTTCCCCACAATTACAATATGGTCAAGTTTCTTGCATATATATGGTTAATGATCAATATTTTCAATTGGAAATACTTAGTCTTATAGGATTGTTAAAACTAAAGAATATCACATTGTTTCCCTTAACATGAACCACGTTGATGTTTCCTTTGTCGTTTATCTTGATAGTTTTGTTCACAAAGTTTGAGCTCTTGTCTTGAGTATTTTCTTGGGCCTATCTTGTGACTACAAGGATATGACACCACCATGTAATATTCCATAATCAAAATCTTAATGAATTTATTAATCAATCTCAAATCACAAACAATCTTGATATGATTGTTAAAGGCTAAAAAACCTCTCTCTAGATTGTTTTCAAATATTCACTAGGAGCTCCTTGGCACAACTTTTTCATTTGGTATTTTTTGCATTGCCTTTTGTAATGGAACTTAATATGGAGACCTTAGGTTGTGAAAAGTGTGCACACTCAAAAATATTAGGTGGAACACATATATGCCCCTTGCTCAATACTTAAACGCACAACTTTTAGGTTAGAAAAACACAAGCTTTATGGGTAATATAATCTATAAACAATATTTTTATGAATATTGTTTATAGAACATCTAAAGTCCTCTTACATGATGATAAAGAAATAGTTTCACATTGATCTTCAACATGTACAATTATATATTCTTTCCTTACATTAGAGTTGTCATCGTGGATTTTCAACTCACGTTAACTCTCCAAGTTCCCACTAGTGACGCATTACTAAAAAGTTGTATTTCACCCTTCTTTGACACGGTTTATAAATGATGGTGATTACTATTTTCAACAATGTCATAGAAGCGTTGAGATTACCACATAAGAAATGTCTAACGTTCAAGAGATTCCCTTCACACTTTATTCCAAACAATGGCTATCGGTAGGATCAATTTTTATTTAGGATTGAGCATAAAGTAGGTCAAACTTATGCATACAAATGTACAACATGGGAGTTCATGTTGGGCTTTGGGTGTTTCTTGTGCTTCAAACACAGTGGAAATATGTTCTTTTATGGATACCACCTTCACTTTATTCGTTTAGAAAAAGGGCTACACAAAGTGGTGAGTGATGATACTTTTGAATGTTCTATGACAAACATATAATGCACAATGCCATGTGATTGGATAAACATATTATAAATGCTAGACAATAACTTTCTTTAATAAAAGAAGTTAAGAAAAGGATCCGTGGTAGTGAAGTAATTTAAGATCTTGATGTGTACATTCACCGAACATTTAACATTACAGATTTAGTAGTTGAAGGAGATTGTGATCTTTAGGTTCGATTGTTGTTTTAAACTGAATTATTAATTGTTTAAAGTTTAAAAAAGGGGATGATATGATTTCTAACCTTCTTGGATACACACGTACACACATATGGTTGATTCTTCATGCTGTTAACTTTCATCAACATATCTTCAAAACTGTAAATTGTATATTATGAAAAAAGTAGCTTAACATAAAACACTAAACACTATTAAGTTTACTGTGTAAAAAAACAAGTTTCTCATTCATACTTTAGTATGATGATAGAAAAATCTCGGCTTATTTAGCTCCCAAAATTTAGTTCTTGCTTCTAACCAACAACCTCTTAATTGTTCCCCTTGCCACATGTTTTTTGCTGCCTCCTTCCTTTGAGGTATCCTAATGCTATTAATGCGTTACCTAACACCACATTTTTATGGTAAAAGAAAAAGTTCCACACATGGTAAAAAAACCCAAAAACTTCAAGTTTCCAATCTCATGTGGTCCATGGTTGACCCATATTTTACCGGACATCACTGCTAACCTAAAGACAAGCAGATTTTCGAAGGTTCTTCACTTGTAAGGCCATACGTTAGGGATTGAACTCTCTTTCTCAACCATTCTCTTGCCCTAAATGGCACTTGGATCCCCATTAACAAAAAGAAAGAGTGGTTTATGCAATGGTCAGATTTGATACATGGTAATAAAATCCGTGATGTTTTGTGTACACGTGTTATCTTAAATTAGGTGGTAAGATAAAGCTACCGAAATCCTTGCTTCATTAGATCCATGAATGGTGATAAGAATTCATGCACCCATATGTCACCATAACTAGCTAAAACCTATTGACTTCTCCTCAATTATATTTGTAATGTATTCATTTATCCTAAATGATATTTGTAATGGAGTTCATGGTTGACCCGTGCATTATAAGGCACGGAGCTTAAACACAACTAGACCTAGAGGGTTCATGGTTGACTTTACATTATGAGGCACCATATGCCTAAACAAAAATAGACTTGAAGGATTTGGCATGTGTTGGGATATTGTATATAGGCCATATGTCAACTCTTGCTCCACCACATTCTTAATGGCACTCGGACCCCTCAATAAGCGAAACACAATATATTATTGGTGAAAGAGTGATTTATGCAATGGTGTAAAACGATACACGACGATAAGATCTACAATATGTGTACACACCTACATTAATTAGGTAGCATTATTAAAGCCATCTCCATCCTAGCTTTATTAGGTTCATGCATGGCAATAAGAGTGTCATTATTATGTCCATACATATGATCTTAACTAATCATGACAAAGGGCCTACATAGGGAGGTCATTATAGACCTAGTCAAGATACATTTATCACCTATAACAGATGATATCGATTACAAGGACATACACAAACTTAAAACAAGGGGTGAATACTAACAAAGCTCGTAGACATGTTAAATGGGGGGTATGCAAGTATGTAACCCTCATCATTAACTCACGTGAGTGACTAGGCCATAACTAACTCTGGCCTTTTACACGGGTTTAACCCACGTGGCTACTAGCAAGACCATAGCTATATATATATATAGTGTGGGGCTGTCGCGGATCAACCCTTTTTCCATGGCCATGATCGCAATGGGAAGTGATCCGAGGGATAGGCTTATAACCTGCAGACATGTATAGATCTCGTGCGTGTGTGTGGGTGTGTGTGCCGGCCATATCGGGGCATGTGTCCGCCCAACGTGTTAGGCCATGGCCGGGATTGCTTAACTATCTATGGTCCCTTGGGCCCTGGGTCACCCTGCCCTGGCTTCTTCTAGAAGAAGAAGAAGAAGAAGAAGAAGAAGAAGAAGAAGAAGAATTAAACAGAAGGACAAGAGGAAGAGAAGAAGTTAAAGACTTCCTTTGCCTTTTATGTCTCTCTGTATACATATATATACATATGTCTTCTCTCTCTCTCTGTCTCTATCTCTGTCTCTGTCTCTGTCTCTTTTCTTTATAGCAGCCATGGCTACTTCCTTCAGCTCTCTTCTCTGCAACACCTCTAATTGGCTCTTATGTCCCTCGCATGCATCGCTCTCATATTGATGACCCGGGCAGATTTCTCACGCAGACTGAAAGTCTTCTGAGAGCTTTGCGTTCCCATTTCTTACAGCCATGCTCGCGATTAGCTTATAATAGCTTCTTGTGGAAGCTAAATACATTGTGGTGTTGAGTCAGAGACAAAAAAATAAAAAAAATCAGTACTATATACTAATAACTCAGGGGAGCCTCTGATGACGGGCGATAAATGTCTGAAAAGCTCCACAAATGGCACGTTTCCTTTAGGTTGCTGTGATATGAGTATTAAGTGCAGGATCATGTGGCGCCGTGAACATGAATTTCTATTATGCTCATGTTGTAATGAGACACCATCAACATGCCCATGTTTCCTTGGATCTTCCTCAATGGTGTTCTTCGCTGCCTCTCTTTTGCTCTTCGGAGCTCTCGGCATGATATTTGCTTGGCTTACATTCACTCCTTTCATGTATAGCAACGCAGTCTTTGATTCTTCGCAAATCTCATGCCAGCCTGACAACGAAGGATCTTGGTCTATTGGTATCTTCTTTGGAGAGGATCCATTCTCATTACGACCCATCGAACTCGCGATGACTTCACAAACCTTTAAAGTAAGATGAATTGATCTTAAGGGAAGAAAGTTTGGTCTCTATTAAGAGATTGCTCAAAAAATTTCTCATTTTATCTTTGATGTATATGGACTTGATGTTACTTTATAGGAGTATAATGAGGATGGAAAAGGTTTGATGTTTCCTATTGCGAATCCAGTCCTCACATGTGCGTCTGTGGTGGATCCAAGCCACCCGAGTACATTCGTTGCTGATCCTTTTCTCTACATGCAGGTTTGACAGGGCTTTGTTTTTCCTGTTTGAGCTTTCAATTTTCTTGCAATTTCTTCAACAATGTTCGTAAGGATAGGCATTATTTTTTCTTGTAGGGATCAAAATGGTACATTTTTTTTGAGTCAAAAAATGCCCTTACAAACAAAGGAGAAATTGGAGTCTCAGAAAGCTCTGACGGAGGTGCATCATGGAAATATCTTGGGATTGCTTTGGAGGAGGAGTGGCATCTCTCGTTCCCATATGTATTCGACTACGATGGACAGGTAAACTTTCAGAAGGCATATCATGTTTATGCTTTACGTATGTTTTATAGACAGACTTATGAATGCAATGGTACCCTTAATTTTTGAATTGTTATGTTCCTGATTTCTGTAAACCTCGGTTTAATCTTTCTTACTATGTTTCTATTTTTCCATGTATTTTTCCACTTCTAGATTTATATGATGCCAGAAGGCAGTAAGAAAGGAGATCTTCGTCTTTACCGGGCATTGAATTTTCCACTTCAATGGACTTTAGAAAGGGTCCTGATCAAGAGGCCCCTGGTTGATGCAACAATGTTGGAGTACAAGGGAAAATTCTGGATATTTGGTTCCGATTTTGAGCAGTTTGGAGCCAAAAAGAATGGGGAGCTTGAAGTATGGTATGCAAGCACACCATTCGGTCCTTGGAAGCAACACAAGGGCAATCCTCTTCACAATGAGAACCGTAGTTATGGGGCTCGTAATGGTGGAAGACCGTTTATTCATGATGGGAAACTTTATCGGGTCGGACAAGATTGTGGTGAAACTTATGGGCGTAGAGTCCGCATATTTCGTGTTGATACTTTGACCACAACGGAGTTCCATGAGGTGGAAGTTCCTTTGGGTTTAGAAGAATCAAAGAAAGGTCGGAATGCTTGGAATGGGTTGCGATACCACCAGTTAGATGTCCAGAAGCTCCCTTCAGGTGGGTGGATTGGAGTGATGGATGGGGATAGGGTCCCCTCTGGCGATATAACCTCGAGGTATTTGGTGGGTTTTGCAGCTCTATTGGCTCTCATGGGTCTCGTGTTGTGTTTTGCTATCATGTTTGGTTACGTCCGATGTGTGTTTCCTTTGAGCAAGTGCCTAAGCATAGGGAAGAGAAGTGATGTTACTCTGGGATGGATTCCACCTCAAATTGCAACAAAGCTACATCGGATATTGTCTCGGTTAAATAGGAACACTTATTTCGGAAGGGATCGGAATAATAAGTCTACAAGCTGTGCTGGTATCTCCATTTTGCTGGTATGCTTCCTCGTGAGTGTAGTGCTGGTGTGTATTGGGGTGCGGTCATTCTTCGGAGGAAATGGGGCTGATGAACCGTATCTAGTAGATGGAAAATATTCACAATTCACGATGATTGCAATGACGTACGAGGAGCGGCTATGGAATCTCCAGATGTATGTCAAGCACTATTCTCGGTGTGCATCAGTGCGAGAGATAGTAGTGGTATGGAACAAGGGACAACCTCCAAATGTGGAGACGGATTTCGATTCGGCCGTGCCTATCCGAATCCGAGTAGAAGACAAAAACTCTTTAAATAATCGCTTCAAACCTGATCCTCAGATCAAGACACAAGCTGTGCTTGAGCTGGATGATGACATCATGATGACATGCAATGACCTCGAGCGGGGATTCAAAGCATGGAGGAATCACCCTAATAGGATTGTGGGGTATTATCCACGATTGATTGATGGGAGCCCACTAAAGTATAGAAATGAGCGATATGCTCGCGCAAATAATGCGTACAACATGATATTGACGGGAGGTGCTTTTTTAGATTGGGAAGTTGCATTTACAAAGTATTGGAGCGAGGCTGCAGAACAAGGACGAGCCCTTGTCGATGAGCTTTTCAATTGCGAAGACATTCTTCTGAACTTTGTCTTAGCAAACAGCACCACATCACGGATCGTAGAATACATACATCCTGCCTGGGCTATAGACACTTCTAAAATATCTAGCTCAGCAATCAGTAGAGATACTAAACTGCATTATTTGAAAAGGGAAAACTGTCTAAACACGTTTTCAAAGATATATGGTCTAACTCTAAAGAAATGGGAATTTGGCCGCCGCGGTGACAGTTGGGATTATTGAAGAAAAATCTCTTATGCTATGCATAGCATTATTATCCATGGGACAATTAAAGGAAAAATCTCTAATGCTATACATAGCATTATCCATGGGATTATTAAAGAAAAATCTCTAATGCTATACATGGCGTTATCCATTTGTGGCGACATGTCGTTACAGTGGTTTATGCTTTCCTCTTTTTTCTTTCATGTATCCTATTTTCCTAATGTATAAATATCATACACTTGGAACAGTAAATACTGTGTGATACAAAAAAGCCAAGTCATTGTAACTTGGGAGGAGTGAATTTTGTTGCAGTGAAAATGTTGTGTGATATAAAGACACACAATGCATTGTAATAAATAACCTTTGTCAGCCCCTTTGGTACCAACCATTTCTTCATCCAAAGTTCAATTCTGCTATTTCTTTCTGTGGTATTCATGAGGTTGTGGAGAATGGGAGTAATGATATAATCGTGGCTCATAGTGACATAGTTGCCTTGATACATGAATTAATTTAAACACTTCAGTAGTCAGTTATTGGTATTCCATCGCTATTTAGGAATGTTTGAGCTTCTTGTTATTGTGGATCCAATCACTAGATTTGAGAGTGGAATGTTTCCCTTCATGCAAATAAAGTGCTCGTTGCAAGACTCCACGGAACTCATGCCATGAGATGATTTGTTTTCTTGTATCTATTGGATGAAGGGTGTCAATGGTCGACAAATCTTCAATCTGGGGCTATAGGATGATGTCCGGAATACATTGGATCCTAGTTTGGCGGATCGGTGTGATTTAGAAGAGTCTAATTATTGGAGGTGATATAGCATACTCACATGTGCACACGTGCACACACGCATGCACGCACACACATAGAGAGATAGGGAGAGATTATATTTTTGGAAGGCATATATTATATAGTTTTTTAATCTATTGATTATTCACATTGACTTATTGTATTATTCTCTATAATTAATCATCTACATCCATTGACTTATTGTCTATCATTATATGAATGGAAAACTAGTCTTTTATAATGGTTGTCCCCAAAAAGCTCTCTCGAGTAACTCTTAAGGATTATCCTTATATTTATTTCACCAATTTTTTGTGAAATTCCCTTGGTTAGCTTGCCTAGTCAATGTTCAAAGCGAAAGATCACTGGACATCATTTGATATTTGAACAATTGGGTACCCGATATAAGTTTTTGTATTGAAGTCCTATCAAAGTGTTGTATTTTCTCACCATTTCCTAGTACGTCATGCATGAGAAAGTCCAACGAATGAGTCAATGAAAACCGTCATAATCTTGTCTACTTTTTAAAATTGTTGTGACTCACGCTTCCATCGTTTGTAGTGTATCAATTTTTGGGTTGTAGTATCACTTGATTAGACTACCTAACTTGGTAGTATTTTAGGCAAACCTACATGTATTGTTTGAGTAACAATTTAGAAAACAAATTTCTTAACATTCAATTAAGAAATGATGGAGATTTAAAGAGTAATGTATAACAAGGAAATGAACCCAAAATAGTAGCCTTTGTAGAAATCCAATCCACAAATGGTCCTAATTGGCCATTAGTAGGAATTCATACTTTGGGTACATAGGTGCCCATTGGATCTCACCTCCTCCTACTTATTGAAGCTTGTTGCAATTTTACCAAGTTAAAGTGACCATATGCGTGGGTTGGGATACATACTAATATCTTGTCCTTCTAACGAGTCCATTGATAGGTTTATTATTATAGCCTCATTGTCTATGCGCATGCTCCTAACTAATTAAACATCGTAATAAGCAATTGAAAAATAAGTAGAAGGATATTCAACACAACATGCCATTATTTTAAGACACTAATATGTGCTAAGAATTTTCACATGGGCCTTTTTAAAAGTTATTGTCTACAATGTGCATGTGTGCTATACACATGTATGTGAAAATATTTTTATATGCATAAATTAATATGAATTTATTCCATTTTCCTTAAATATTTTAGGGAAGCATGTCAAAATGTACTACAAATTACTTTGGAATTATCTCACTAGGTAAATCGGCACAATCCATAAGGAATGTATTAGGTTGAGGAAGTACATGGCGATTTTCATAAGACAAGGATCCAAACTGAAAATTTAGTAAGAGGACCCTGAAATTTAGTATAAAGATACATAGAGTTCCTAGGTATGAACACCTACTCTTTCAAAGGAAATGTGGTAGACAACTTAATAATATCCACACAAAGTCGCTTCATTATTTTGATTGTTTCCTGTGTATAAAATGCACAAGGTTTGATATATGTTAGGAAGTTCACATCTAGCTTGAACACGTGACATTACAACATTAGCTATTGAGCGTGAATGAGCTAGATGGAAAAACCTCAAGGGAACAATATTCTAGAAGTCACATGTTCTATTGTTTAACATTTTTTACTTTATCGGTAGCATATGTATCTCTTCCTCCTCACAAATGCATCTAAAAGCTCCCAAATAGTTGCCTATGTGTTCTAACATTATTCATCAAAGTCGGCCTCCGGTGAAGAAAATAAAACAAAATAAACAATAAAAATAAGGAACAATTTAAAATAAATAAAGTCGAATTGAGATAATTAAATAAATACGATATAAAAAATAAAAAAGAGAATAGAAATGAATAAAAACTGAATTGTAAAAATAAAATTAAGATTAAATATATTCATAAAGATTAAGTAGAAAACAAAGTGATACAAAAAGAAATTAAGTAGCAAATAAGCCTTCTTGTATGGTCTCTTCGTAATAATGGGAAAGTAGCTTCATTTCGGAAAAAAAATAAAAATAAAAATAAGCAAATGAAATTAAAAAACAAACCTAGAGGAAAGTTTTAAAAATAAGGAAATTAAATATATTTAATTAAATGGTATAGAAAGTAAAAGTAAAAATAAAATCTAAAGCAAGTGAAAAATAAGACATTCAGAAATTAACAAAATTTAAGCAAATGAAATTAGAGTCTAATTATCTAAAAGAAAAGTTTAAATTTTTTTAATTAAAAAGTAAATAAATAATATAATAAACGTAAATAGACAAATAGTAAATTAAGGGTTTAGATTGAGAGAGAGAGAGAGAGAGAGAGAGAGAGAGAGAGTGTGTGTGTGAGATCCATAGGAAGTCAACATGGCCAATGGGACCCAAAAAAGATAAATTCAAAAACAATAAAGGGCTATATGAATGCATAAACAATTAAGAGTTAAATAATAGACCTCCAAGAGAGAGAACCATGGTAGACCCAACATGGCCCATGGTACCAACAATTTTCTATCCTCTTTCGAGTTCTTTAAAGTTAGAAGTCTTAAAAGTCTACCTAATGTTCTCATACATGAAGATCAAAATGACACGCTCTTATATTTCAGTACAATAAATACAACGTAATCTCTTTTCTAAGGCTCAATATTCAACTAATCCCTAGTTTCTATTTTGATGTGTGTGACATCACTGTGATGACATGATTCTCCCTCTTGGATGCGAGTGTTGAGATGTGAGTCAGGGCATTGACAATACACCCTTAGCAATTTTCCATATAACTAGTGTTAATGCAAATGGAATTGTCCTCAAACTTATAAAGTTATATCTATGTTCGGTGGTTGAATAAAGTATTGATTCATTTTTGAGTGCCCTTTTTTACTTTTTCTCCACCTTAAGATCCAATTCCATAGATAAATTGATTTAGTTATGGGTAAAATAATTGAAAACCTAGTTATCCTAACAAGTACAAAAAAACCATTAGGACTTACGACACATGGGAGCGTGTGTGTTGGTCTAGGACCCTTAGGTGTTGAGCTATATATCCCCCTCATTATGATATCTTGAAATGATGCCAAAACTCTATTAGTGAGGCTAGGCTCTCCTTTTTGGATCCATTGTGCACCTTATCATGTTGGTGGTACGAGACACCAATTTATTTTATGTTTGTCTCCTCCTTTGCTTGAGTGTGGTCAAGCACCTTAATGTCTTTTTCTTTTTCTTATCATAGTTTGACCTCGTGCACATCCAAATAAGATATCTTGAAAACGTTTCATGAATGGTCAAACATGACCTATAAGACCAAATGTGGATTTGAGTAGTGATTCACACTAATTCAGCATTTATTACACATTTTCTCGTACCTATTCATGAATTGTATTTCAAAGTTTCCCCTTTGTCATCTTTTGCAAATTTGACCCTTTTTGGTCATCAGTTAACTCTTACCACTCGTGCTATATATTGGTGGTGGTGTTATAATTGTCTTCCAACCAAATATGCAACATACAATAAACTTGACTTTTTGACACTTTTATCTTGTCAACATGCAACGTCATGATACATATACATGCTTTTGTCATCTATTTGCAACATTCCTTCCATATGACTTAGATCACATTATGAGGACATTTAACCAAAATTGCAACCTACAATAAACTTGACTCTTTGATACTTTTCTCTTGTCACGCATGCCGCATGAAGGTACATATACATGCATTTGTCATTGTTGAGAATCAAGCTCAAATTGGTCTAGTGTATGAACTCACCTTGAGAGTGAAGAGACACTCCAACGGTCAAGAGTCACCATTATGTCACCACTTTGTATTCTAGCATTTAGTATGAGTCATAGAATCATATTCTATGACACATAACTTATGAGCTTTCACATTCCCCATGCTCCATGAGTCTTGTAGTTAATGAAGAGAGAGGGTGACTACATAAAGCACCCTCCCACCTTGTATAATGTTGAGTCTTTCTCCTTTGTCAATATACTTTTACCTTGAGTATTCTCTGTGTTTCACTCACTCACTCACTCTCTCTCTCTCTCTCTCTCTCTCTCTCTCTCTCTCTCTCTCTCTCTCTCTCTCTCTCTTACACACACACACACATAACTCACATCTCTTCCGCTTCACAAGAATCCATCTCTTGATTCTTTACATGGTATCAGAGCGATTTGGTAGCTCGATCTAGCCCATTCGCCTCATCGTGATCGTGTGTTGTGCTCTACGCCGACGACCAAGAACCAGCTCATAGCTATCGTAGCTTCGCTACATAGCTCGCATTCAAAGAGAGAAGAAGAAGAAGAAGAATCGACATAATGAATACTCAAATGGGGAGCGCTCTCCCTACTAAGAAGTTGGATCGAAACAACTTCGCATCTTGGGAGTACAAGATGCACCAATACCTTGTCGGACAAGGCTATTGGAGCTACATCAAAGGAGCGCATGAAGACCGACCCGCTGAAGCGGCTCTCGGATACGCGACATGGGAGCAAGCCACAAGCTGTGTCATGTATTGTTTGGCGACATGTGTTCACGACCACATGCTTGGTTACATTCGAGAAGCCAAGACGCTGAAGGAAGCGTGGAAAAATCTACGAAAGATTTTCGCCGCCAACATGACCGCGAGGAAGCTTCAACTCCGCCAAGAGTTGAACAACATTCAACAAAGGGACATGTCTATCATGACATACACCTTGAAGATCAAGGAGCTTTGCGACTCGCTCGACTCAATAAGCGTAAGTATAGATGATGATGAAATGGTGCAAATATGCCTCGACGGCCTCGCACCACGGTTCAGCGCGATGCGAACCGCCGTTCTAGCACGGGAGAAATCTCCCTCCTTCTTCGAGCTCCAATCAATTTTATTGGTCGAAGAAAACCACGTGCGTACAAGGAGTAATGAGTCGGAAGGCCACATGCTCTACACGCACTCTAATGGAGGAAGAGGATGTGGACGAACGAGAGGCCGATTCGGCCAAGGACAAGGCGGAGGAGGTCCGACCTACGACAACAACTCCCAATTTCGGCCGCAAAACGGAGGCCAACGAGGAACCTTCGCAAGAAGGGGGAGCTTCCACTCCGGCCCGAGCCATCAAAACGCAACCGAATGCGGATATTGTGGAAAGCTCGGCCACCACGAAGAAGAGTGTTGAAAGAAGATGCGTGAATCGGCTTGCACAAGCCGACAACTCACGAATTACGCACACAACTCCGACTACGAAGATCGTGGCGGAATGTATGCACACAACTCCAACCGTGGCGAAATGTACGGGCACAACTCCGACTACGAAGATCGTGGCGGAATGTATGCGCCCAACTCCGACCGTGGCGGAATGTTCATAATGAAACATAGAGCAAACTCTATGTCGGCCGCTACCTCAACTAGTGCCTCCGGTCCGGAAGACGTATGGTTCATCGATTCCGGTGCCTCGAACCATATGACATCGCATCAAGAATGGTTCCGAGAACTTCGAGAGCCGGAGCGACCCGGTTATGTCGAAACCGGAGATGACACTATGCACCCGATTCGGCACATCGGCAATGTTCCGTTCGGAAAAGAAGGTAAGCAAAATTACATTAAAAATGTCTTGCATGTACCCACCATTACGAAGAATTTGGTCTCCGTTGGCCAAATTGTAGAGCAAGGGATGCAAGTTCGATTTAATCAAGGCGGTTGCTTCATCGAAAAAGAGGGCCGACTCATCGCACGCGGACGAAGAGAGGGCCGAATGTTCATTCTTGACCCACACGAGATAAAATCGGCCATGTTCGCAAAGGGCATGAAAGACGACTCTGACATAGAGTTGTGGCACAAGCGAATCAACCACATCAATCTCAACAAACTGAAAGCAATGAAATCGAAAGGAGTCGTCATCGGGCTCCCGACATTCAAAGAAAAGGAGATTGAAGGTGTATGCGAAGCGTGCCAATTCGGCAAGCAACACTGACACCCATTCCCGAAAGAGCGGAACGTGAGCAGGGGTTTACTCGACGTGGTCCATTCCGACGTATGGGGACTGGTGCAGACGGCTACATTCGGCGGATGCCGATATTACGTGCTCTTCATCGACGACTTCTCTAGGCACACTTGGATCTACCCGATGTGGCAAAAGAGCGAAGTGTTCGGACACTTCCAAAATTTCAAGAATGAAGTCGAGAAAGCCACGGGTCGACATGTACGATGCCTTCGATCAGATGGCGGCAAGGAGTACTTCTCGGACGATTTCACGGCGTATCTCCAAAAGGAAGGAATTCAGCGAGAATTCCCTTGCCGACATAGTCCGCAACAAAACGGAGTAGCCGAGCGCAAAAATCGGCACATCCTCGAAGTAGCGCGGGCCATGATGAACGAGAAGCATATGCCCAAGTCATATTGGGCCGAAGCGGCAAATACGGCCGTCTACCTAATGAACTGGTGCACAACATCCGGCGTGCACGAGGTCACTCCGCACGAAAGATTCTTCGGAAAGAAGCCGAACCTATCACATGTTCGGATATTCGGCTCCATTGCGTACATGCACATCCCCGACGAGAAGCGTCAAAAGCTCGACCCGAAGTCGGAGAAATGTATCCTCGTAGGATACTCACTGGAGTAAAAGGGGTACAAGTGCTATAACCCCTCAACTCGAAAATCTCGGGTAAGTCGAGACGTCGTCTTTGACGAGTCCGCATCCTGGTATGCACCAGAGACAACTTCGACTCCGACCCCGCTCGACCCAAAATCCACCGAACAAGAGATAGAGGATGAAGATCACCTTACGTGCATGTTCGAAGAAAGTCCGATCACGACCCGACTGAGCGGACCACAAGAGCCTTTGAGCGATCAAAGCACATCACGGCCTAGCCCGAAGATGGACAAAGGCAAGGCAAAAATGGCGGAATATGAAGACGATCGCTTCGACGATGATGAATCGACTCACTCACTCGACAGTGAGTTCGGCGGTTTCGAGGTATCAATCGGAGCTAAGAAAGCCCTCATCTCTGCAAATGAAAAACCCCGCCGATCCACCCGTGAAAAGAACCCCGTAAGCCGATTCGACTACAACGATTATATGGCGTACCATTATGCCTTTATGATGAAGGTAGCGACAATACGGGAGCCGGAAACCTTTTCGGAAGCCGCGAAGGACCCGCGATGGATTGAAGCAATGAACGAGGAGATGCAGGCACTACGGAAGAACGAGACGTGGGATCTCGTTTCCACCTCGCCACACAAAAAGGCGATCGGATGCAGATGGATCTACAAGGTGAAGTATAACGCCGATGGCTTCGTAAACCGCTTCAAAGCTCGACTCGTAGCGAAAGGATACGCTCAGACACATGGCGTCGACTACGAAGAGACCTTTGCCCCGGTGGCAAAGATGACGACGGTGCGGACCGTAATTGCGATTGCCGCGGCGAAAGGGTGGCACCTCCATCAAATGGACGTCAAGAACGCCTTTCTACAAGGCGAATTAGAAGAGGAGGTGTACATGATCCAACCACTTGGCTTCAACTCGTGCACTCATCCAAAAGTCGTATGCCGACTCAAGAAGCCACTCTACGGCCTCAAGCAAGAACCACGTGCTTGGCATTCGAAGATAACATAATATCTTCATCAAATCGGCTTCCGTATGTCAAAATCGGACAACTCCCTCTACATACGAAGCGATTCCACAAGTCCGATCGTCATCATCTTATATGTGGATGACCTAGTCATTGGAGGTGAGCATCTCGTCGAAATCAATAAGGTCAAATCCCTCCTTTCCGACAAGTTCGAGATGACGGACATGAAGGAGCTCCACTACTTCCTCGACATCGAGGTAATTCGGACTCCGGCCGGAATCATGATCTCTCAACGGCACTACATCCTCAACTTGTTATACAAGTTCGGGATGGCTGAGTGCAAATCCACGGCAACCCTGCTCGGTCGCAATCTCAAACTAGATGGGAACTCCGGCACCAAAGCGTGTGAGCCGACTCAGTATCGGCAACTCATCGGGAGTCTCATCTACCTCATGATCACACGACCCGATCTCAGTTATCTGGTCGATCTCCTTAGCCAATTCATGCAAACACTGCGTGATACTCACTTGGATTGTGCTAAGCGAGTTCTACGATACGTGAGTGGCACAATGGATTGCGGCATCCTCTACAAGACCGCGATGCCAATACGACTCGAGGGGTACACAGACGCCGATTGGGCCGGCTACAAAGCTGATAGAAGATCAACTTCCGGATTTGTTTTCTCCCTCGGTAGTGGAGCAATATCCTGGAGTAGCAAGAAGCAGGCTACCGTCGCTCTTTTGAGTACGGAGGCAGAATACAGCGGCGCAGCCGTAGCTGCGTGTGAAGCCGTAGCTGCGTGTGAAGCCGTATGGCTCAAGACGATTTTGAAGGATCTGGGCGTACCCATCAAGGATTCGACTTCCCTGTACTACGACAACATGAGCAGTATCTATCTGGCTCGGAATCCAGTATTTCACGCGCGGACAAAGCACATCGAAGTGCACTATCACTTCATCCGAGAGCGCGTTCTGGCTGGTGATGTCGACCTACAACACATTAGCACCAATCTTCAAACGGCCGACATCTTCACTAAAGCCTTCGGAGCCGACAAGCTATGGAAATTCATGACCGATCTCGGATTGACAATCCCTAACCTGCCAAGCTTGAGGGGGAGTACTGAAGACACTACGCAATAACGCGTGGATTCCGCAACCACGCAACGAAGCAGTGAAGAGCCAATCTACCGCGGAAAGCCGTGAAGAAAGACGCAAGCCGAAGCACAGACTTCGTAACTACGCACAACGCAAGCTGGAGCACGGATTCCGCAACTCCGCATAAAGCGAGTCGACGCGAACTCCGGAACGTGAGTTGAAGCGGATTTCGGATACCGTTTGAAACCGACCCGACTTGAGCTTGAGGGGGCGTGTTGAGAATCAAGCTCAAATTGGTCTGGTGTGTGAACTCACCTTGAGAGTGAAGAGACACTCTAACGGTCAAGAGTCACCATTATGTCACCACTTTGTATTCTAGCATTTAGTATGAGTCATAGAATCATATTCTATGACACATAACTTATGAGCTTTCACATTCCCCATGCTCCATGAGTCTTGTAGTTAATGAAGAGAGAGGGTGACTACATAAAGCACCCTCCTCCCACCTTGTATAATGTTGAGTCTTTCTCCTTTGTCAATATACTTTTACCTTGAGTATTCTCTGTGTTTCACTCACTCTCTCTCTTACACACACACATAACTCACATCTCTTCCCCTTCACAAGAATCCATCTCTTGATTCTTTACAGTCATCCATGTGCACCATTCCTTTCATATGACTTAGATCACATTATCTTTGATGTAAGATGGGGAGTATGAGGATATCTTCACAAATTCAATCCCCAGATGTCCTCAAACACACCATCTTACATCAAAGTTGATATGATCTAAGTCATATGGAAGGAATGGTGCAAATGGATGACAAATGCATGTATATGTACCTTACCTAGATGTCCTCAAACACCCCATCTCACATCAAGTCTAATCCATTGGCAATTTGATTTTGTAGGTTCGACACAAAATACTTCTTGGCATGGTTCTCTACGAGTAGAAACACTTATTTTTCCATGAAAACCTATGGAGATGTCCCTCTTGTAGGTGAAACGAGCCACTTGTTGTCTACAATAACTTAAGATGGGAAAAAGGCTTAGTAAGGCTCTCCTCAAGAAGAAGACAACTTCGTTTCCTCATGGAACTGATGAATATTCTCTTTTCTTGTGAATCCTAGGGAATCACCCATCGCACACATGCTTGGTGCAAGTTGAAACAACGAAAATACTTATTTCCTTGCCTTTCACAATGAGTTCTATATTAATTCAAAAAAAGTGTATTTGATGCCAAATGAACAAAGAGGAAGAAATACTGCAAATAGGGGAGAGTACAAAGAAATAAGAGAAAAGCAAAGATAACCACACCAAATTTGAACAATCATTTTTTTAGGTGGTGAGATTTGAGCCTACATCTCAAGATTCCACTAATCGCGCACCCTCGCATTAGGTGATGCTTGAGCTTTTAGAAATCATGGGCCCAAGCATTGTAGTTTCTACGTCTTAGGCCTTATGATTTTGCAATTTCAAAGGTAGCCACCCTTCCATCATGGCTTGGGAGTTAACTGAACATCTCAACTATTGGTAGAAAAGATTAGTAATCTCTTTAAATTGTTCAATTTTTGTTTTAAGTTCACGTTATTAATGACATGAGACATTTTGTATATAATGCTTACGACAAAAAAACCTCATTGGGGAAGAATAAACCAAAGCTCGTTATGCTTTCTCTTTTGTTTCTCGTGGAATGTGGAATGAAAATTTCATTTATGTCAATTGGAAATCGAGTTTGTTTTTATTGGGAGGACAATTCTTCGTTAAGAATAATGAGAAATCTAGTAAAAGATTTCCATTGAAAATGAGAGAGAACGACACACTTATTTTATATGGCTATTTTTGTGGATTAATGATGAAATATCTCTTTTGGATGAAATATGGGTTGCAGCTTCGACGAACAAAGTCTCAATGTGTTATGTACATAATCATAATTGATAATGTATAGGTTTTCAGTAGTTTTTTCTAATCTTATGATGAGTACCTATGGGTTAATTCTGAAAGTAATAAGGGCATAAATTGTAATATTCAATTCTATGGTGTGGGATAACTATTATGTGTGTTATCACTTGACCACCTCATATAAATTAGTCAAGACTTGTGAACACACTAGGGCCTAAGGTTTTTGCCTATATAAGGAGGCTAGCTACCTTCAGTTTCTTAGGTAGGCTTGACTTATGTTGAGACTATGACAGTGTGGTTATGACTCTTGTTAGCTAAGCATGTGTTATCTTGTAGGATCCAAGGTATGCCATGCATCAAACCTTGATGGTATGAGGCATCAAGGAGGTTCTGGTTTGTCTCACGTCGTTGCTAGGGTGTGGTTGGTGGTTTGGCACCCCTTTTTCCTTTCTTTGGTCTATAAGTTCTTATGTTTTGTTTAATCAATTAGTTAGATTCTAACATTCTTTCTCATAATATGTTCTCTTTGATTGTGTGTTATATCTATGTCTCATAATTATATGTGTGTTCAAGTGCTCTAATTTGTATTCCTTGTGGGTGTGTTACTCTTTAAAACACGGGTCGGATACCCAATCATTGGATAACCTTCACCAAAGATCATGGTTGGAGAGATGGATAATTAGACTACAACTAATCACTAGTCGGCTATTGTCCAATCGGCTAGGTAATAACTATCCGAATCAGCTTTACCCGATTAATCCTCACACACAATATACGCAATTACGTTGTCGTAGTGTATTTCGTACACTACGTGAAAAACTTATAAAGTATCGATTTAATAAATATGAATAAATAGTAGAAAATATTAAAATACATATAACATGCATAAAGCAAGATTCAAACCTTGCACCTCCATGTTAATAATGTAATGCCTTACCATTACACTAACATTTCATTAATTCTCAAAAGTAGATGTTCCACATAGAAACCTTAGTTCATGTAGGATAAACTTTAGTTAAAAGAATACGCATGCTAAAAGAAAAAGCTACACATGCACATCTAGCGTGCATGAACACTATAGTTAATAATAATAATAATAATAATGCACAAGTTAGAAAAAGCATGATCACTTTAGATAAAGCATATAGTCTATCTATAGGAAAAGCATGGAGTCTATAGTTAGAGAAGAAAAAGCATGGATTGTAAGACTCCCTCATCACTACATAAGGATGGGGGAGCACAATGTAATGGGGGGGTGTAAAATATTTGGGAAATTGGATATATTTCCTAAAACACCAATTAATAAACTATACTCGTGGGATTCACGAGATTTCTATATCTTTCTCTATCAATCTAAATACATATTCTTACATAAATATTAATCAATAAAATACATTATACTTGTGGGATTCACAAGTTTCTAATAATCTACGCATAATTAGAATCGTCTCAAATTCTTCCTCCTCCTAGTCCAAAACCCGAGCGGTTCCCACCCGACTCACGCAAACGATCTGGCGTCGAAAGGCACGACACAAGTGGTGAACCCGACGTGAATGCGGGTGGTAAGGAGATGGAGAATCAACAAGAAGTGATGAATATGATGATGATGATGATTAAGCGGATGCAAGAAGCGCAACGCACAATGTCGGAGATGAAATCGGCAGTAGCGCGGCTTGTGCAAAGAAACGGGGAATTCGACGGAAAGGATGTGTCACGCTATCTATGTGAATACAAGGCCGAGATGATGTGATGTGGGATACCGGAAGGATTGCAAGTGACATCCTTCAATTGAGTAGTCACAGATGAGTTACAAGAGAGAATCCACAAAATAGGGCAACAAAATGAACACTTTTTATACAAGTCCTTAAAAGTACTAACAGAAGTACTGACAAATACTTCAATGCTCATACGAGCGACTGACACTAACTCCAAGGAATATGCCTATGTACTAGGCTAGGATTGTAGGCCTCTAACGGTCTACCGGTTACAATCCGATCCATCTCTCCGATCCGGCTCTTGGTTTCGGATACCTATCCAGTTCTTTGTTTCGGATACCGATCCGGCTCCGGCTTATTCAACCGATCCAGATCTGGTTGATCTTGTCTGCTCAACATTCCCCCTCAAGCTCAACTTAAGGTTGGATTGTGGTGTCAGTGTCTGCCCGTCCTTCCCTCCGACTCCTCCTAGCGTCTTCCCGCCTTGCTCACGCTCATCGAGCCATCCGGTTCCGCTTTTCTCAACCCTCTAGGTCGGCTTGTCTGCTCATAAGGCCCATTTAAGCTCTTTCGCTATTGTGACTTTGGTGCTTTTCGACCTATCGGTTCTCCCATGTCAGTGTCGACTTTCGCTGCCTTCTTGTCTACTTGGCCTTGAGTTGATTTACCTCTTCCGAATCGAATGCCTCTTCCGAATCGGGTGCCTCTGATTCGTTCCAAATCTTGTCTGAATTGACTATCTCCAATTCATCCTCAATCTTCAGGCCCTTTACCACATCAAACCATGTTCAAGTCTTGGCCTTCTTCTTCTGTTCGGTTCTATCCTTCTTGACTTTGTCGTTGTCGCCACTTGTTCCGACATGTTTGGATGTGCTGACTTCTTCAGTTAACTCGACTCCCTTTTTCGTCTTGTCTCCCCTTGTTTCGGTTTCCTTCTCCCCGACACCTTGTCTAGTGCCATTACTTGCCTTTCCGGTTTTTGTTCCGGTTCTCCCCGTACCAGTACTGATTCTCCCCATGCCAGTACCAGTTCTCCCCCTTAGGTGTGGCATGTCGAGATATTGAAGACCAAGTATCTTCGAAAAATGCTGCAACTTGTCGGTTCCAAGGGCCTAGGTGAAGATGTCGGCAACCGATCTGTCCAAACATACCAGAGTTCGACTTCACCACTCAAGACCCGCTCACGCACAAAGTGAAAGGGCACTTCTATATGCTTTGTCCGAGCATGGAACATAGGGTTCTTGGCAAGCTGCCTGCTACTCATGTTGTTGTAGTAGATTGGGATCAGAGTCGGTACTTCGATCCGCAGGTCTTGCAACAACTGCCGAAGCCAAATGGCTCACAAGTGGCAATGGTAGAGCCTCGATATTCCGCCTCAGTGATCGAAAGAGCCATTGTCGACTGCTTTTGGCTGCCCCACGCAACAGCTGCGCTACCAAGAGAAAACATATAATCGGAAATGGACCGATGATCTAACGCATTACTGGCCTAGTCGACATCCGTATATCCGGCTAGCTTTTCAGTTATACCATTGTCGTGTGGTTCTTCACACATGATATGAAAAATAGTAAAATAATTATTTAAGATTAGCCTAAAATAGTTTGATATGGAAATATAGACGTATTCAAGAGCTTCTAAATGCATTTTACTACACATGAAACGGATAACTAAGTATCAAGTTATGTGAGTGTGAAGTTTGAAAAGAAGAGGAAAATAAAATTGTGAGATATCCCACATAGATAGGACAACATCGGATCCCATAGTATATAAAGAGAGCCAGAACCTTTTACTTTATGTCTATGTGTGAAGCATAGAATGTTCAAGGTGACTTGGGCTAAATTCTTCGGATGGATGGATATGGCTTAACTACACGTAATGGTTTTGGCGACAGACGGAACCGGGTTCGGATGGAACCGGAACCGAAACCGGATAGATCGGATGGGCGATAGTTGAGACGGACGGATCATGCATGGGCCGAACTTTATGGATGATAGGATCATGCGACCGAACTAAAGTAAAGTAAAGTAAAGGACCAAGGTTATGTGAACGCATGCAACTAAAGCGATGGAACCGGAACCAAATGGACGGACGACGACGGAACCGGGTCGAATGGAAACAGACGGATCGGATGGGCCGGACGAAACCGGACGGATCAGATGGGCAACAATCGAGACGAACGGATCATGCACGGGCCGAACTTTATGAATGATCGGATCATGCGACCGAACTAAAGTAAAGTAAACTAAAGGACCAAGGTTATGTAAATGCATGGAACTAAAGTCAAACTTTATGTAAAGTAAAGGTCATGTGGATGCATGCAATTGAACTCAAGATAGAACTAGAGTTCCTTCATGCAAGTGTGAGAAGGAAGGAGGAAAGCTATCTCTTGATAATCCATAGATCCTAATGGTCCTTAGGGGATCGAAGCGATCTTTTGGGGGGATAAAACCCTAAATTTTTGATCAAAATGATAAACCCTAATTTTCCTTATGGAAGCTATCTCTCACATAAACCCTAATTTTCCATACGGAAGTTGTCTCTCAAAAACTGGAACCCTAATAATTTTCTTTACGGAAGCCATATCTCTTGTATAACCTTAATTTTCTTTATGGAAGCCATATCTCTCGAATAGCCCTAATTTTTTTCTTATGAAAGCCATATCTCATAAATTTGAAACCTAATTGTTTCTTATCGAAGCAAATCTCACAAACCCTAAACTTTTGTAATCCCAATCTTGGGATTGTTTGTAATTTTTCTTCTCCTTTGCTAATGAAATTTATTAAATTTTCTCGTTTTTGTTAATTCTTAAAGTATAAACGCATGAATTTGGTATCCTCTGGTTGGAGGCCCCGGGGTCTTGCCTCAAGTTCACGTGTCTTTGTCGTATTTTCGTGACACCATGTTGGTATAACAATTCCCGGTCCTTAGTGCCGCTGTCGTAGTGTATTTTGTACACTACGTGAAAAACGTATATAGTATTAGATTCAATAAAAAATGAAGAAATAGAAGAAAATAGCAAAATAAATGGAACATGCATAGGGCAAGATTCGAACCTTGCACCTCCATGTTAATAATGTAATGTCTTACCATTACACTAGCATTTCATTAGTGTTAAAGCATAGATGTCCCACATAGAAAGGTAAATTCACGCTAGGATAAACATTAGAAAAACGCATAACAAAAGAAAAAGCTACACATACACATCTAGCGTGCATGATAAAAAACGCACAAGTTAGAAAAAAGCATGATCACTTTAGATAAAGCATATAGTCTATCTATAGGAAAAGCATGGGGTCTATAGTTAGAGAAAAAGCATGGATTACTAAGACTTCCTCATCACTACATAAGGATGGGAAGCACAATGTAATTATGTGTGAAATATTTGGGAAATTGGATATATTTCCTAAAACACCAATTAACAAACTATACTCGTGGGATTCACGAGATTTCTATATCTTTCTCTATCAATCTAAATACATATTCTTACATAAATATTAATCAATAAAATACATTATACTTGTGGGATTCACAAGTTTCTAATAATCTACTCATAATTATAATAGTCTCAAATTCTTCCTCCTCCTAGTCCAAAACCCCGGTGGTTCCCACCCGACTCACGCAACGATCCGGAGCCGAAAGGCACGACACAGTTGGTGAACCCGACGTGAAGGCGGGTGGCAAGGAGATGGAGAATCAACAAGAGGCAATGAGCATAACGATGATGATGATGTTCGAGCGGATGCTACAAGAACAACGAGCGATGTCGGAGATGAAGGCGGCAGTAGAGCGGCTTCTGCGACGAAACGGGGAATTCAACGGTAAGGGTGTGTCACGCTACCTACGTGAATATAAGGCGGAGATGATGCAATATCGGACACCGGAAGGATTGCAAGTGATATCCTTTAGTCGGGTGGCCTCGGACGAACTACAAGAGAGAATCCACAAGATACAACAACAAAACTCGACATGGGAGTCCTTTGAAGAAGCTTTACGGGAGGCATATGACTATGAGAGATGGACGGGACGAGATCGACGAGAATTCGACGAATGGGTGGCGTCGGAGAAGACTCACCGAAGTGCAACGCAAGCGTTCCTAGAGTTCGAGCATCGTTTTGCTCGACTCTCGGAGCGGGAACGAAGATTGGTGGGAGAAGATAAAGTCTTAATGTTCGTAAGATCGATCGATCGGAAAGAAAGGATGGACATTGGGATCGAACTCGAAGATGATGACGGTGCGAACGGCCTTACCGAGGATTGGGCTAAAGTCGAAAGGGTATGCCGAAGACATGATGAAAGGAAGCTGAGAATCTCGTCAACAACGACATGGCCCATGAAGGATGGTCGATTGAGGAAAAACGATGAAGCCAATATGAAGGCCGAAATACAACATGATGGTACCACGGGAGAAAGAGTGGAACAAGACACCCACTCGTCTTGTGAAAGAACGATGGCGAAGGATAAGGCCGATAATTCAAGTGTAGAAGGAAATTTCGGGATACAAGTGCCCGAGACATCGGGTCAAAAAGGGGTAAGCATAATAGATGTTTGCATAATTGATGTAGATAAAGAGTGTGAAGCGGATGTGATTAAGGAGGTAGCCACAAAAGACGAAATCGAATCGGAGGTGGCTATGGACGAATCAATGGCGGATTGCCATATCGAGACTTCCCCACCACTGATTCCAGAGACTCCGGCGGTTGCGATCGAAAGGCAACGTGAGACCGAAGAGACGGAAGGTGGCGGAGAGAAAACGAATGTCGAAGCCGACGAATACGATGAAGAGATAGCCGAGAAGAATGCTAAGGGTGAAACTACGAAAGAAGGTAATACCGAGGATTCATGCCAACAATATCTAGAGACTTCGGCGGTTGTGTCCGAGAACCAACGTGAGACCGGAGAGACGGGAGATGGCGGCGAGGAAGGTAAAGTCGGAAGTCGGTTCGGATGGAAAATGATCCATCCGAAATTCCAATCTAAAAGAAAGTGCGACAATGCGGAGGTCGGGTCTACGACGGGAGAAGCGCGTAATACAGAGCACGCTCTACGGCGAATAAAGAAACGCGTGTTATGGCGAATAAAGAAGCACGCGCTACGGCGAGAAAAGAAGCATGCATTACAACCACACCAGGACCGAACAACGAGCACATATCGGAGGACCTACGTGGCGAACAACGGAAAGAAGTGCCGAAAGTCGAACCGGACAAGGCAGGTGAAAACGAAGAAAAGAAAGCAAATCCGGACGAAAAGAAAAGAAAAGAAACCGACCCGAAAGAGCACTGAATCGGTAAAAACCGATCAACCGAGTCCGGATCGACCGAATACAAATCGGAAAGGAAGCCGAACTAAACGAAAGACGATCCGACGAGACCGAATCGGAAGTAAGCTAATCCGACTAAACCGAAAATCCGAAAAGAAGTCGAGATTGATGAAGAAAAGAAAGAGGGCAAGAAAAGATACTACCGCGGATGACAAGGACCAAGCGGGCCATGCAAAAAGCGAACGAAGACTATGGTGGATCGGATGTCGACAATGGTTCGGGTGGAAAGAATGGATGTGCTCCAAATGGAGAGACAAAGTCAACATAACAAGAGAAGTCGAGGGTACTACGAGCCGGCAACGAAACCAATCGGGTAGAGACCGGACGGAGGAGACTAACAAACACCAACAACTTCGGCACATACCGGAGGATGTGCGGGTTTGGAGGGGGTGAGTGTCGTAGTGTATTTTGTACACTACGTGAAAAACGTATATAGTATTAGATTCAATAAAAAATGAAGAAATAGAAGAAAATAGCAAAATAAATGGAACATGCATAGGGCAAGATTCGAACCTTGCACCTCCATGTTAATAATGTAATGTCTTACCATTACACTAGCATTTCATTAGTGTTAAAGCATAGATGTCCCACATAGAAAGGTAAATTCACGCTAGGATAAACATTAGAAAAACGCATAACAAAAGAAAAAGCTACACATACACATCTAGCGTGCATGATAAAAAACGCACAAGTTAGAAAAAAGCATGATCACTTTAGATAAAGCATATAGTCTATCTATAGGAAAAGCATGGGGTCTATAGTTAGAGAAAAAGCATGGATTACTAAGACTTCCTCATCACTACATAAGGATGGGAAGCACAATGTAATTATGTGTGAAATATTTGGGAAATTGGATATATTTCCTAAAACACCAATTAACAAACTATACTCGTGGGATTCACGAGATTTCTATATCTTTCTCTATCAATCTAAATACATATTCTTACATAAATATTAATCAATAAAATACATTATACTTGTGGGATTCACAAGTTTCTAATAATCTACTCATAATTATAATAGTCTCAAATTCTTCCTCCTCCTAGTCCAAAACCCCGGTGGTTCCCACCCGACTCACGCAACGATCCGGAGCCGAAAGGCACGACACCGCTAACATACCTCAGTATTTGGTGTGCACACTAAGGGTGCTCCATGGTTGGCTTCTACATGAATTGATCAATTGCTCTGACCGGATAGCTAATGTCGGGTCGGGTGATCGTTAAATAAACAAGGCTTCCGAAAATTTGTCAAAACCGTGTCTTGTTGCAGGCCAGTCCGGAGTTGGGATGAAGCTTGAGATTCTGGTTCAAGGGTGTAGAGACTGGTCAACAATCTATCATGCCAAATTTGTACAACATATTCAACACATAATGGCGCTGAGATAACAATATTGTCGTCGGGGTTATGGATCACTTTGATCCCAAGGAAGTAATGAAGGTCTCCCAAGTCCTTCATTTCGAATGCATCCGACAGTTGAGACTTCAGTTGGCCGATTTCATCAAGTTCGGGTCCGGTGATGACTAGATTATCCACATATAACAGGATACATACTAGACCGTCCAGACATTTCCGGATGAATAGGGAAGAGTCTGACTTCGAGGCCGCAATCCCCATCCTACGCAACTGGTGCATGATCTTCTAATTCCAAGCACGGGGGGCTTGCTTAAGGCCGTGAAGGGACTTTTTGAGTCGACAAACTACTGATTTGTTTATCTCTGATTGAAAACCAGGGCGTTGGATCATGTAGACCTATTCTTCAAGGTCACCTTGAAGAAACACATTCTTCACATCCATTTGGTGAAGATGCCACTCCCTTGTTGCAACAACTGCCAACACCACACAGACCGTCTTCATCTTCGCTACCGGAGCGAAGGTCTCATCGTAGTCAATTTCGTTGGTCTGCGCATATCCGTTCGCCACTAACCCGGTCTTGTACCGGTTGACGGAACTGTCAGCATTGTATTTCACCTTGAACATGTCGACTGATCGGATGAGTCGGTTCATTAGTGAGACTATTATTAATATTAGATAATAATAGGAATGACAGTAGCAGTGCCTACATTTGTAAATCGCCTATTTAGTGTATAAGTATAAATACACTTAGGGCAAGTTGTGAGTGTTAGTGAGTAGTGCGAACAGTGTGTGTGATCCTCTGTTGTTGTTAACAATAGAGAAGTGTGAGAACGTGAGGTGAGTCTGTGAGAGCGGCGCCATAGCTATGTTCTATAATAGCATATGCCAAGATCCCTGCTCAACTGATACACTTGGTGTAGAGAGTGTTGTACTTTAATCTCGTTACTCTATATCCACTGTATAGTGAAGCTCCGTTCTTCGTGGTTTTCTCCCGCTTTAGGGTTTCCACGTAAAATCTGTGTACACTTTCTTCTGTGTTTCCGAACTGTGTATTTCAACACATTCCTTCTTGTGGATTGATGATTCATTTCCCAACAAATTGGTATTAGAGCTTGAGGTGCAAGCATGGAAGGAGGTATGAGTGGCTTCCTAGGAATGATAGTTCTAAACTCTTTGAACTATGCATACTAGAAGATAAAGATGGAGTCAAAGACCTGTACGAACCGATCGACAGAGCAAAAATACCCACGAGATTATTAGAGTTGGAATGGAAATTTCTTAATAGAAAGGCGGTGGCCACCATCTGACAGTGTGTCAATGTAAGTGTCCTTCAACATGTGGTGAACGACACAAATGCCCATGAGATGTGGCAGATGTTGTTAGGTCTATATGAGAGGAAGAACGCCCTCAATAAAACCTCACTGATGAGAAATGTCGTATGGCTGAAATATAGAGATGGTGAGAGCACCGTTGTCGTGCCTTATGGCTCCGGATCGTTGCGTGAGTCGGGTGGGAACCGCTGGGGTTTTGGACTAGGAGGAAAGAAAATTCTAAGGCAATTAAGAATATGAAATATATTGTAAGAAAGAAAGATATGAAAAACTCGTGAATCCCACGAGTATAGTGTATTACTGAGTAATCAAATTAAGAGAGAAAAATAGTTAGCAAATTCGTGAATCCCACGATTATATTATATTAATCAACCCTTGTAAAATAATCAACAACCTCTATACATCTTACTCTCTTCCTTATATAGTGTTGGAAAAGTCTAAGTTTATCACATGCAAGCATCATGCTTTTCCTATCTTTAGTTTTCATGCACATTGCATGTGCATGATTAGCTTTCTATCTCATCTTTTCTTTTAACTCGAGTGACTATGCATGAATAACTTTTTGTACCATGCATGTCTAGAAAGTTTACATGGGATAAAGTTTAGTATAACTTTAAAATTCATAATACGCTAGTATAATGATAAGGCTTAACATTATTAACATGGAGGTGCAAGGTTGGATTCTTGCCCTATGCATGTAATATATATATTTTTTATACTTTCTTCTATTTACAAATATGTCTCTTCATCCGGTGAGAGACTCTCACCGGCCTTCTTCATCCGGCTCTTTCCGGTTCTGCTTCATCCGGTGCTTGCTAGTTTTCTTTGTCCGGTTCTTACCGGAACCTCCTTACCGATCTCTTCGTCCGTTTCTCACCGACTCTCACCGGCCTTCTTCATCTGGCTCTTGCCGGGTCTCCTTACCGGTTTTGGTCCTTACCGGTTCCTTCTTCCGGTTCTCACCGGGTACTCCATGCCCTATCCGGAGAGACCAAAAATGTAATTTTTCACGTAGTGTGCTAATTACACTATGACACTCGCCCCCTCCTAACCCGCACATCCTCCGATATGTGCCGAAGTCCCCGATGCTTGCTATTCACCTTTATCCGAAGCTTCCTGCGATTCTCCCCTTAAGTCGACTATGAGTTCTAATTCACTTTCTTTGCTTTCCACATCACCGCGATCTTCGTCGAATTGCTCCTTCTGGTCGGTGTTGTCTAGGATCACATAGGGTTCTTCATCAATCCGCTTCTTGAAAATCTTCACCCATTTCCTGGCTATAGGCACTCATAACAATGTTCCATCCAACTCGCATAGTCGGTAAGTTCCGTTGTTGAAAACTTTCCGAACCTCGTATGGCCCGAACCACCTTTTCGCGAACTTCCGCATCGTTGTATGTTGATGATCCAAACTACTGTCGTAGACAATCACCCAATCTCCTTCTTCAATCTTCCGCGGTCGTAGTCGGTTCTTTGTGTCGAACCGACTTTTATTCTGGAATCGCGCTTCTTGTTGTCGGCGTATTGATTCTACTATGTCTTCCGGTCTTCCCTCCAGTTGTCGTATCCGGACCACTAGTAGTTCTTCCTGGCTCATCTCTTCCTTCCATGGTAGCATTGTCCATGTCGCGATTGCGGTTTCCGTTGGCATTACCGGTGCTTGTCCGGTCATGAGTTCTGCCGGCATGTAATCGGTTACGGAGCTATGCATCGTGTAATCCGCCCATAGTGCATACGGAAGCATCTGTGGCCAATCCTTCACCCTTCCATTGCATGCCTTCGCAATTGCTTTGATAATCGGACTATGTCCTCGTTCGATCTTCCCGTTGGCTTCCGGATTGTATGACGTTGTCAGTGTTAACCGAACTCCATGTTTAGTGAAGAATTCCTTAGTTTTATAAGAGTCGAGTTCTCCCCGATCCGCAATCACTTGTCCTACGCACCCGTACCTGCAAAATACTTCTTCCAAAAGAAATTGACATACCGCAGAACACGTTTTTCTTCGTAGCGCCCGACCTTCTACTTGATTTGTGAGATCTTCCCGAGCTAACACCAAGTACTTCTTTTGTCCGATCCCGGTTGGCATGGCTACAATGTCGACCATCCATTTGAAGTTGATTGTCGGTGAGAATGTCGGATGTAACTCATCTTGGTGTCGAACTCCGGAGTAGATTTGACACTTCTCGCAGCTTTCCGTGAACTCCGCGACATCTTTGTATATATTCTTCCACCAATATCTTTGCTTGATCTTCCCAAATTCGGACATTACCTGGTTTCGTTGCTCTTTTGTCCCGACTACTCGAAGTGGTATGCCACCCGGTCTTTTCGGCTCCCTCCATAAAAATCCATTTTTCAAGAAGAACTTTCGGACTTGCCGTTTCTTCCTTCGGATCTCGGCTCTCTTCTCTTTATTGTCCGATGATTCCTTGATTTCTCGTAGCATTTTCCCGATCAACAAGCTTTCTCCCTCGTATTCTTCTTCCCGGAATTCTTCGATTACGTCCACCCGACATATGTGCTCCGAAGCAAAGTAGTCTTCGGAAACTTCTTCATTATCAGATTCGGTTATGTCATCTCCGAACCACGCCCTTGATAGCATATCCGCTACAACGTTGTCTTTTCCGGAGATGTGTCTTACCTCCGGATTAAGTGACTTAACATATGCAATCCATCTTAGCATAGCCACATCCGGTATTGTGCAACACCGCATCATCCCGAGTATCGGAAGACAATCCGTTTCGATCACTACTTCAACGTTCCTTATGTGCAACGCTCGGCCGCAACCGAGCTTAGAATGATACACAGAAAACGAGAAATAGAACACGACACAAAGAAGAGGAAGATACACAGGAGGTTTATGTGGAAAACCCCAAACTAGGGGAAAAAACCACGGCAGCCCACAGGCTGCAAACTGTCACTATGTAAGAATGTACAAAACAGTGAGTTCACGGAGGCAACGACCTCATGCTCACGATCTTCGCCACAGGCGGCGGTTACAATAGAGGCAACGACCTCTTTCTCTCTCTCTCTCTCTCTCTCTCTCTCTCTCTCTCTCTCTGTACAGTTACGCACACTCTCTATTCTTGCACCAACAAGAATGACAACAACTGTAACTAAAGTTTGCCCTAAGTCATATTTATACTAATATGACTTTTTGGCTATTTACAAATATAGCCTCGGTGGACTATCAGAAAACATATTTACGAATATGTCTCTTCATCCGGTTCTCCGTAGCCGGGTACTCCTCATCCGGTTCATACCGGGTCTGCACCATCCGGCTCTCTGTAGCCGGGTACTCCTCATCCGGTCTTCACCGGGTCTGCATCATCCGGCCCTCCGTAGCCGGGTACTCCTCATCTGGTTCATACCGGGTCTGCACCATCCGGGTCTCCGTAGCCGGGTACTCCTCATCCGGTCTTCACCGGGTCTGCATCATCCGGCCCTCCGTAGCCGGGTACTCCTCATCCGGTCTTCACCGGGTCTGCACCTCATCCGGTCTTCACCGGGTCTGCACCATCCGGCTCTCCGTAGCCGGGTACTCCTCATCCGGTCTTCACCGGGTCTGCATCATCCGGCTCTCCGTAGCCGGGTACTCCTCATACGGTTTCGGCACTGTTCCTCTCCCTTCCCATCCGGAGGGACCTGTCTCCCAAAACCTTTCATCGGAATGTCATCTAGGAACGACATCGTTATCTCCGGTATGCAATCCCAGAGCACCTTGTTCATCGCATTCATCATATGTGCGACTGAGTTCGTCGCGCCTTGTGGTAGCGTACACATCCGGACTAATCCTATCGGTGTCCGCATGGTAGTGATGTCTCGGCTCTTCACAGCTAGTTGGAATTGGTCATATCCGGAGTATAGGTCTCCGATGGAGTATATCACGCGACCGGCAAATGCTTCCGCAAATTCGTCCACTATCGGACCTACTCCGGAGTTCCGGATCGTGACCTTGTTCACCGGTTGCAAATCTTGAATAAATCGGAGTGACCCATTCTTCTTCGGAACCGTAAACCATTGATTTGAGTACGGAGCATTTGATGGCTCTAGAATCCCCATCGCCACCTTCTCTTGGAGCAAGTCGATGATTTTCGGAATATGCGCCCGTGGCACCGGAATCGGCTTCAGGTTCCACGGCACATGGTCAATCGTGAAGATCACCATCGGCTCCACTATCTTCGGGTGAACGCATCCTATATCTTTCGATGTAAATGCAAATGCTCTCCCATGTCGCTCTAGCATCCCACGGAATCATTCTTCTTCATTCTTTAATAGGAACCCACCTCCACCGATCTGAAGTTTCTTCTAGGTCTCATCCGTGAAGGCATGTCCGATATCCATGGACTTCCGAAGTGTCGGATCCCCCGAGACTTCTTTCCTCTTTTGTTCACTATTTGCGGGTAACGGTCCCACGGCCGGTTTCACTTTCTTCTCCACGGTCTTGTATTTCGTACTTACCATAGCTTCTTCTTTGCGGAGCGCATCCGGCCCCATTTTCACAATGATCTCGTACATCTTGACCGACTCCACCGGAATTACCCGGTTTCCCTGGCTTGTATCTTCCGCGAGCTCTTCAAGCCGTTGTAGTGTGCCCCCATAGAACACCTCTTCGACTATTCCCATGATTTCTTCGTCTTCTTTTATTATTGATGCCGACCGTAACTTATCCTCCACTTTTCGGTATTCTTTCTTCATTCCTCCGGTTACGGCTGTGTACGTGGATGCCCCATCCGGACCGATTCGTACTTGTTTTGCACCGAGAGGTTTCTTCCTGTGTGGGGTATCAAGGCTTCTCGGACTATCACTTCCCCACTCCGCAATAGTCCGCTCTAAAAATCCATTCTTGTTTGGGACAAGAGCTCTCTCTTGCTCCTTTCATGATTTGCTGGCACCGTTAGGAATTGGACGGATTTCCCTCCGTTTTGGCTCCGAATTCGCGCAAAAGCCGCACCGCTATCGAGCACCTTCGTCTCCATCCGTGATGCCGTGATAAAAGGTTGCCTGAGGATCACGGAGTGTGAAACCTCGTCTTGTACGAAGAAATTTTGGTTGATCTCGACATCCCCGATCTTCACCGTCACATCCGGACAAGCCGCAAATAGATCTTCCGTTGCTTTAGTGGCCACCCGGATCTTCCACCCATGATTCGTGTTAATAAGCCACTTACCCTTCCGGTAGAATTCCTTGGACATCAAGTTGATCTCCGATCCGTGATCAATCAATGCTAGCACGGGTTCTTTGATGTTACCGATTCAGACCGGAGTCTCCGTAGTTGCGCGTGCCCAGTGTGGCTTTGTGTAGTGAGAATTCGGTATTTCGTCCACCAATTCGGTGTCATTCATTAGAACGGTATTTGCATTCACCCTTGGAGCGTTCTCCTCCGTACTTTGCCTTTTTCTCTTCACGAGATCCACAAGAAGATCGTGGAACTCCGCTATTTCGAGTAATTCTCGAAGCGAAAATCTACCTGGCTATCGAGGATTCTCTCCTCAAACACCTTTTTCAAGTCCGTTTGTTGTTCGATGTTTGAGGCGAGCTTGAATGCCAGAATCATCTTTTCTTTTCCCTTACCTCCGGAGTTCCAACTTTCTGGTGTCTTCGATGGACCGGCCGCCTCATCCGTGCGCCGTCACTTCTCATCTACATACACTTCATGCAATTGGCATAAAGCAAACACGCTATTCTTATCGACGGGGCACTCCCATCCCGTAGCTTCCCGGATGCCTTCCGCGGTGCTTTGGATCTCGTTAGAGTCGGTTTTCTCGGTGTTTTCTAGCACTTCCGGCCAAAAAGACACCTTTTCTCCCGATGACTCCCCGACACGTATTCCCGCGGTTATCACGTAATTTCTCTTCGCTGCTATTTCCTCCTCTAGGACCTTCTTCATGCCGCCCTTTCGGAAGTTCGGTCGGAGCGGCTACCGAGAGTCCATCGAATGAATCCGATTTCCCTCGTAGTAGATAAGATCTTGTCATAGCACTTCCTTGTGCTCGTCGCAATCCCTCCGATCATGTTTGCTGCTATCGCACCATATGCATCGACGGTCCATATACTTGGAACTTGTGGGACGGTCATCCAACTTCTTCACCATCGCGATTTTAGATTCTCCATCTCCTTCAGCAACTGCTCCACCGTAGTTGCGTCGATTCCCTTCTCAGTTGTAGCTTCCCGAGCCCGCGGTTGATGGTCTTCCGATCCAGATCTCGGTTTCGGAATCGGTTCCGAAACCCTCTTTTCTTCGTTGGCAAGCCATTGCCCCCTCTTTGTGTATTGCCGATTCCGAAACCCTCTTTTCTTCGTTGGCAAGCCATTGCCCCCTCTTTGTGTATTGCGCTTTCCCATGTTTTGGTGAGGCCACTCTCGGTAGTCGTGCCCTCTAGAAGCACTCCAAGATCCTTCCGGTCCCGGACGTCTACGGCTCGTAAGAACATGATAACTTTGTCCGGTACGAGGATAGATTGATCTCTCGCAGACAACCTCCCGAACCGACTTTCGAATGCTGACAACACATCGAGGACCTTCATCCCCTTGTCCGGCGTTTCTACCCAATCCTCGAATCCTCTCCGCGTTGCCTTGGAGGAGTCCTCGATAGCGAATGTGGTCTTTAGCGCCTCTTCAAATGCTTCCCACGTCGGATTTTGTTGTCATAGCCCGTGGATACTTGCTTGAAGCCCGTCGGTAGCTACCCGGTTGAAGGATGTCACTTGCAGTCCTTCCGAAATCCCGCATCGTATCATTTCCGCCTTGTAGTCCCGAAGATAGCGTGATGCGTCCTTTCTGTTGAATTGCCCGATCTGTTGCACGAGCCACTCTATTGCCGCCGCTATCTCCGACATCGCACGTTGTTCTTGAAGCATCCGCTCGAACATCATCATCATGTTGTTAGCCTCCGGTTGATTTTCCATCTCCTTGCCACCCGTGTTCACGTTGGGTTCACCACTTGTGTCCTGCCTTACGGCTCCGGATCGTTGCGTGAGTCGGGTGGGAACCGTTGGGGTTTTGGACTAGGAGGAAAGAAAATTCTAAGGCAATTAAGAATATGAAATATATTGTAAGAAAGAAAGATATGAAAAACTCGTGAATCCCACGAGTATAGTGTATTACTGAGTAATCAAATTAAGAGAGAAAAATAGTTAGCAAATTCGTGAATCCCACGATTATATTATATTAATCAACCCTTGTAAAATAATCAACAACCTCTATACATCTTACTCTCTTCCTTATATAGTGTTGGAAAAGTCTAAGTTTATCACATGCAAGCATCATGCTTTTCCTATCTTTAGTTTTCATGCACACTGCATGTGCATGATTAGCTTTCTATCTCATCTTTTCTTTTAACTCGAGTGACTATGCATGAATAACTTTTTGTACCATGCATGTCTAGAAATTTTACATGGGATAAAGTTTAGTATAACTTTAAAATTCATAATACGCTAGTATAATGATAAGGCTTAACATTATTATCATGGAGGTGCAAGGTTCGAATCTTGCCCTATGCATGTAATATATATATATTTTATACTTTCTTCTATTTACAAATATGTCTCTTCATCCGGTGAGAGACTCTCATCGGCCTTCTTCATCCGGCTCTTTCCGGTTTTGCTTCATCCGGTGCTTGCTAGTTTTCTTTGTCTGGTTCTTACCGGGACCTCCTTACCGATCTCTTCGTTCGTTTTTCACCGACTCTCACCGGCCTTCTTCATCTGGCTCTTGCCGGGTCTCCTTACCGGTTTCGGTCCTTACCGGTTCCTTCTTCCGGTTCTCACCGGGTACTCCATGCCCTATCCGGAGAGAACAAAAATGTAATTTTTCACGTAGTGTGCTAGTTACTCTACGACACCGTCGAACACATCATCACATTCATGGGGTATGTAAACCAACTTGTCGCAACCATGTTTCCTCTTGATGATGCTATGCAGGCCATCCTACTGATGAGCACACTGCCGGATAGATGGGAGAACCTGGTGGTTAGTCTCAGCACCTCCTGCCAAGAAGAGAACTCGTCTTTACAAGCGCTGAAGACAAGCATCCTGAATGAGGAAGTGAGAAGGAAGGACAAGGGTGTCCTAGTTCAGTCGGAGTCAAATTTGACTCAACACATCGGCAAAGGAAGGAACCAGCAAAGAAGTCCACCAAGGAGAGAAAAATCTCAAGCTAGGTCGAAGTCCAGAGGAAAGCTTGTGTGCTTCTATTGTGGAAAACCTGGACACTTCCAAAAGGACCGCCGCCATTTGAGGAAGGAAAAAGGTGTCGGTAATGGCGTTGAACCTAGGAAGATTCTTGATGAAAAGGGCATTTCAACCATTGCTACGAGCAATAAAGAACCGTAGTTCATTTGTGAATAGACAAGTGCAAACCTTGCGAGGGATGAGTGCATTTGGGTGATCGACTCCGGTGCATCCTTCCACATAACTCCGTCGCGAGAGTATTTCTTGACTTACATAGCTGGTGATCATGGTTATGTAAAGTTGGGTGATAGTGGGGAGTGCAAGGTAGCCGAAATCGGAAGTGTCTGCCTAACAACGTCGACAGGGTGTCGGCTAATTCTCAAGGATGTTCGACTGGAAGATTGGACGACAAGGGCTACAATGGTAGCTTCCGAAATGGTAAATGGATGTTCTGCCGAGGAAATCTTATAGTGGCCCGAGCATAGAAAGAAGGCACATTGTATATGATACAAGCCCGACTGTGCAAGTCGGAAGTGAATGTGGCAACCGACTCAGCAGGACAAATATGGCATAAGAGGCTAGGCCACATGAGTGAGAAGGGACTGCATCTGTTGGCCGACCAAAACCTTCTACCAGAAGTAAAGGGAGAGCACTTGGAGAAATCCGTCGACTGCTTAGTCGAAAAGTAGAACAAAGCAACATTCCACACACGACCACCTAGAAGAAGAGATGCTGCACTGGAATTGGTACACATGGATGTGTGTTATGTAGATACTCCGTTGCATCAAGGCGGACAATACTTTGTGACTTCCAAAGACGACTACAGTCAGAAGTTGTGGGCTTTCGTACTAAAGTCAAAAGATCAAGTACTGTCATTTTTCAAGGAGTTCCAGGCAAGAGCTGAACGGGAGTCGGGTCGGAGGTTGAAGGCTGTCCGAACCAACAATGGTGGTGAATATAAATGGCAGTTTGAGGAATACTGCAAAGCCCAAGGTATTTGAATCGAATACACTGTACCAAAGACCCCTGAGTTGAATGGGCTTGTAGAGAGGATGAATCGAACAATCATGGAGAGAATAAGGAGCATACTCTCTCATGCTAAACTGCCTAAATCCTATTGGGCTAAGGCGATGTATATAGTTGTTTATTTGATCAACAGGTCTCCCTCAATGCCATTGAAGGGTGATGTCCCACAGAGGGTGTGGATAGGAAAGGATGTCTCCTACTGACACCTGAGGGTGTTCAAATGTTTATCGTATATGCATGTGGCTAAGGATCAGAGGTCGAAGCTCGACAACAAGTTGAAACCATGCATATTCATGGGATACTCGGTAGATGAGTTAGGCTATAGGCTATGGGATCTAGTTGACAAGAAGGTAGTGAGGAGTCGGGATGTAGTCTTCTTGGAAGATAAGAAGATAGAGTACTGGAAGCAACAAAAGTCGGAATTTACTACCCAGTCGACCTCTACTACTGTCGATTTGAGGCCAAGTGAACCGACACAGTTGGCTGTTCGGAGACAGCCAGTCGGCACAGCCGATTCCGAGTTGGTTGACTTAGAGAGACCGACCGACTATGAGTCTGAAAGCTGTTAAGGTAGATTGAGTAATATGAGTTGGAGTTGTCCAACCTTGAGAAGCTGATCGACATATATGAACCTGAACAAAGAGGAGAGTCGGGAGAGACACCCGAACGAGAGCCGACAACAAGTGGAACGAGCACCGACAACATATGCTAGTCAATGCATCCTCTTGACTGATGAAGGTGAGCCAGAGTGCTATGATGAAGCCATTGCCGACGAGCACAAAGAGAAATCGTTGAGTGCCATGCAAGATGAGATGGACTCCTTGCACGAAAACTACACCTATGGCCTGGTAGAATTACCTAAAGGTAAGAGAGCAATCAGGAACAAATGGGTTTACAAGGTGAAGACTGGAGAGGTCGTGTGCGGCTAGGTATAAAGCCCGCATTGTGGTGAAGGGTTTCCAACAGAAAAAGGGCATTGACTTTGACGAAATATTCGTTCCAATCGTGAAGATGACATCCATTAGAACTGTTCTGAGCATAGCTGCCAACATGCATCTGGATATCGAACAATTGGATGTCAAGACGACATTCTTGCACGGGGAGCTGGGTGAAGAAATTTACATGCAGCAACCCGAAGGCTTTGTGGAGAAATGGAAAGAGAGCCTAGTGTGTCGACTGAAGAAAAGCTTGACAAGCTCCACGCCAATGGTACAAGAATTTCGAGTCCTTCATGGTGGAACATAGGTTCTAGAAAACACAGGCTGATCATTGTGTGTCCATCAAAAGGTACGATGAAGGTGACTTCTTGATTCTCTTGTTATATGTAGATGACATATTGATAGTTGGTCAAGATACAAGGAAGATCAGAAGCTTGAAGAAAGCTCTAGGCAAATCGTTTGCCATGAAAGATCTTGGACCAGCTAAACAGATCTTAGGGATGCACAAGAGAAATACGTGGTGAAGATCCTAGAAAGATTCAACATGTCAGAAGCAAAGCCAATCGGCTCAGTGTTGCCGACTAACTGCAAGTTAAACGGAAAGCAATGCCCGAGTGGGGAGAAAGAAAAGGCTGAGATGAGGAATGTACCATATGCCTCAACCATCGGCAGCTTAATGTATGCAATGGTCTGCACGAGACCATACATAACATTTGCTATGGGAACAATAAGCGGATCCATGAGCAATACAAGATGAGAACATTGGGCAACCATGAAATGGATGCTCAGGTATTTAAAAGGCACCTCAAGTGTGTTTCTTAAGTATGGTGTTAGAAAACCCATGCTCGAAGGGTTTACCGACTCGGACATGTCGGGGGATGTAGACTCAAGCCGATCCATGTCAGGGTACATGATGACCTATGCAGGGGGAGCAGTGTCGTGGCAGTCACGATTGCAAAAGTCTATGGCCTTGTCGACCATAGAGGCAGAGTATATGGCAATGGTAGAGGTTGGCAAGGAGCTGATTTAGATGAGAAACTTTCTCAGCGAGTTGGGGATGAAGCAAAAGGATTTCTTGCTTCATTGTGACAGCCAGAGTGCCATACATCTAGCCAAGAATGTTGCATATGACTCCTGGACCAAGCACATACAAAGAAGGTATCACTGGTTGTGGGAGAAAGTCGAAGTAGAGTTTACCCTCGTGAAGATCCATATTGGCGACTATGGATCCAATATGCTGACAAAGAACCTATCGATGGAGCGACTTAGAGTCTGTCAACAAAGGACAAGAATAATAGACTCCTCCCCACAAGAGTGATGGGGGAGTTTGTTAGGAATAGGTCCCTCTAGTGGGAGGAGTTGACTGTTCGAACAAAGCCAACAGTCGAAGACAGGGAGCAGCCGACTAATCGGATGAGTCGGTTGATTACTGAGACTATTATTAATATTAGATAATAATGAGAATGATAGTAGCAGTGGCTACATTTGTAATTTGTAAATAGCCTATTTAGGGTATAAGTATAAATACACTTAGGGCAAGTTGTGAGTGTTAGTGAGTAGTGCGAACAATGTGTGTGATCCTCTGTTGTTAATGATAGAGAAGTGTGAGAACGTGAGGTGAGTTTGTGAGAGCGGTGCCATAACTGTGTTCTGTAACAACATATGCCAAGAGCCTTGCGTAGCTGATACACTCGGCGGAGAGAGTGGTGTACTCTAATATCGTTACTGTATATCCATTGTATAGTGAAGCTACATTCTCCATGGTTTTCTCCCACTTTAGGGGTTCCACATAAAATCTGTGTACACTTTCTTCTGTGTTTCCGAACTGTGTATTTCAGCGCATTCCTTCTTGTGGATTGACGATTCATTTCTCAACAGAACACCCATTTGCAGCCGATCGGTTTGCAGTGTCGAGGAAGGTCCACTAGGTCCCATGTGTCCTTGGCATTGAGTGCCTACATCTCTTCCTCCATTGCAACATGCCAATTCGCGTCTTTTGCCACCTCTGCGTAGCCGACGGACTCATGCACTTCCGCCTATTGAATATGAGCTTCTAATGGACGTATTCACATCGTCTCCTTTTGTACACACTAGGCTTAGGCTATTTATGTAAATAGTTAGAAGGGCAGTTGCCCTAAGTCAGTCAGTATATAAACTAACTTTGTAACCTAGTTAGCAGGGTGATTGCTTTAAGTTGTAATATACTCTTTTGATTCTGCCTAACGGTCTCTCTCTCTCTCACTTTGGCATACTTGTTGTATTGTTTGTCTTTGCTGCTATAAAAGTTACGATCTTGTATCCCCTAACGATATTATAGGAGCATATAGAAGAAGAGAGAGTCAACTAAGTTCCGCATTAGATGGCGGTGTTTCCAACATCTGGTATCAGTGCTTGGTTGTTTGTTTGATTGTGTTGCCACCTTCTATCTAGTCTCCATCAACAACTCTCGTTTGTGTATCCTAAAGATCTTAGTTGATCTCAACAGGCAACCTACAACAAGATTTTTTACGCGAAGAGAAACGTGACGAAGTCTGCACTCTACTGTTCTAGGTCACTCTTGGTTATGTTACTCGCCGCAGTCATCTGAAGCAAACACGACTCCAAGGGCAACCCCAATCTATGTCTCATTTGACTGAATGACATTGGGAGGACCAGTCGAATCTGTTCCTCTCATCGTTGTAGTTAACCGAAATAGGATCGACTTGGAGTGTTGCATATAATCCGTGTTGGGAAATTTTGAAAACACATCGAATCATCAAATCCGGGTTCAACTCGACTAAGTCAGTTGACAGTAGTCACTCCGAACATGATTCATTGATATTTGTAATCAACACGACTTGTGTCCAACTTCGGCTAGAACAACATTGAGTGAGCCAAGCTACTACACTCCATCACAGTTTGTAGCTAACTCCGGACAAAGTCTATTATACCAATATAGATGGCTTCAACATCCGGCTCGTCAAAAATGATTCTAAGGAAGTTTGATGGATCAAACTTCAACTTCTGGAAGGAGCAGATGCAGGACTATTTAATAGTCAAGGGGCAAATTGACCCCATTGAGAATGAAGACCCTTCAAAAGGATACAAGTCACTTGAATGGGAAAAGCTCGACAGAATCGTCTGAGCCACCATTCGGATGCACCTATAGGAGATTGTGTACTTCATGGTGCAATCGTGTTCGACTGCCTTCCAACTATGAAAGATACTTTCGGACACTTACGAAAAGAAAGTCGTCAGCACCAAGATATACCTGATTTGGCGCCTTTATAACCTTTGGATGAAAGAGTCTGACTAGTCCAGGCACACCTGAACAAGTACAAAAGCTTAAGCTCCCAAATTTCGGCCCAGGGGACAATTATCGAGGATGAACTAAAAACAATGTTGTTCATGAGTAGTCTCCCTCCCTCATGGGAAACTTTCGTTACAATTGTGTGCAATGCATTGACAACTGCCGTTAAGTACTCCTCAATCACTCGGACGTATGTGGTTCTATGCCACATCAATCCCTCGGCGACACTCTTTATTTTGTCAACTTCATTGATGACTTGACTTGAAAGTTGTGGGCAACCAAAGATCGTGTCTTCTCGATCTTTTCCGATTGGCTCACCATGATTGAGAATTAGTCCAGCTGAAAACTGAAAAGCTTTCAGTTCGATAACGGGGGAGAGTTCAAATAAGAGGAATTTGTCAAATTTTGTTGACAACGTGGCATTAGACGTGAATTTACGGCACCTCATAGTTCGGAACAGAATGGAATTGCCGAGCGAATGAATCAGACAATTCAAGAAAGGATAGTCTCCATGCTCCAACCCTCTGGATTGTCGGATGGCTTCTGGGCAGAGGCCCTACTTACGGCAGTACACATAATCAATATTTCGCCGAGCAAGCCTCTAGGACTTCGGATCCCTCAAGAACTATGGACCGGCAGTAAGCCAAATTACGACAAGCTGAGGATTTTCGGATGCAAGGCGTACGCGCTCATCCCGAAAGATGATCGCCGCAAACTGGCACCAAAGTCTAGGAAATGTATTTTCCTCGGTTATGGAACACAGATGGCGAAATGGGATATTGACTTTGGGACCCCGAACACAGACAAATTGTCCGAAGTTCGGATGTCGTGTTCAATGAGTTGGTCATAAATCAATCGTTTGAAAAACCGATTGAAGTCACGAAGGCCCAACGCACAACACACGGTCAACTTCATGGGTAGCCGAATTTTCTAACACCGACTCGGAGAATTTCGACTCGGTAACAGCGGAATGATTCGGCTTTGGACCATCCGATCACAACACTTGAGGCGACTAGTCCAATCATACCTCGAAGATCCGAGAGATTGTCGCAGCCCCCGGAGATATACTCTCATGGTATCTTCTTTACGGACGTCGGAGAGCCGACGTCATACGAAGAAGCATTGGCGACAGCCAATTCGGTCACCTACCATTTGGCAATGGAGTCCGAAATAAACTCCATTCATGCAAACAACACGTGGGACTTGGTCGAATTACCAAAAAATCGACATGCTCTTCCATGCAAGTGGGTCTATCGAATTAAGGAGACGTCTGATTCGGCCAATCCGACTACATTGGACGTGTCCTATAATGCTTCAACATGCAATCGGCAAAATCTGCCTCTACCCCGCTCCCTATTAGTACTCGATTGTCTCAGCCCTTTACCTCCTTATTCTCCCACATTGAGAAGATTTGATCTTGTAGGTCCCATACTTCTCCATCTCTAAAGGCCAGTTGAAACCAAGACTCATATTTTCGAAGACCATCAGACTTAACATTATCATCTAGAACAATACCGACTTCATGCAGACATTGACGTCGTAGACTTGGATGTAGCTTCACACCAAACTTTTGTTTCACGTCCAAATACCCGTGGTGGAAGAACCGTATACGCTCAATCGACGACATTTTTTGCCTATAGTCATTATCATTATTATGGTCCCATGCCAACAGCTTAGCCTCTTTCGTTGTGAGCCCAACATAAATTTTGCACTCGGCATACTTGAAGAAGAAAGTCGTTGGATGTTCTCTCACAAGTTGCCGACGTGCCTCCGCTGAATGCGATCCACCAATGACAAAGTAATTATATTGATCATGCTTTCTAATATCAAAATCTTCAATGGTTTCACATTCTTCAGGATCTACCATAACAATAAAAGGCACCACAGTGGCATGAGGATTAATTTTCATTTTTTTCTTGAGATTTTGAACATGCATGCGGTGTGGCTCTCTAATCTCAAGTGGTCTTCAACCTGTTTTTTCATCAATAGGGGGCCGATGGATGTGTGTTATAGGCAAATTAAACACTTGCCCTTTCCTGACCAGTTTACGCTGCATTAACTCTCTCCTTATCTTATTATGCTCGGATGACAAAACACCCGATGCTAGCTCAGCTCCTGGCGTCCCCTTAGTGTCCTCCTCTTTGTTTTCACTTGTTGAATCGGAGTCCGATATTTTGGTTGTCTTCTTCTTTGGTGGTCTTGATTGTACTTTGGATACCCTTTTTGTGGCCTTCAATGGGGAGGGCACTTCATCTCTTAAAGTTACATGGCCTTGTATATAAGGCCTCAAGGTAACAATAAGGTTTTGTGAGCTTTCAAGATCTTTTTTGAACACTTCTAGCCCACAAGATTCCTTTACTAGAAGATCTTCTGAAAGGAACACTTTACGTACCCCCTTGGAGCACTCTATCATTACTAGTATGTTGGCCGAATCTGCATCTTCGTAGTCAAGTCGTAGAATACGGCCATACATAAATGGGGTTTCCTTTCCAAGCTGCCCCTCCCCCTTCTTCTTTGTTGTATACAATACGACTTTTTGTTTTGAGTCGACGTATTGCATACACCATTCCTTGTCCGTTAGATCACGGTCAGGAAGGTCTTCACCTCCAGTAGCTGCTACAAGTTTCTTTTGGCTAACGTCAATGTGTGGTTGAGATTTTGACTCCTCGTTGAAGAGAAGCTTTTTTCCTCTCTTCATGGACTCAGGAGCTACCTTGGTCTGTGCTTCGATTGGAGAACCCTGTATGCGAAGCTTTATTTTCTTCACGGGTCGGTCCGACAGGTTCTCAAACGACCTATTTAAGAAAGTACATGCAAAAACATAAGTTAGGTGGTCACGTAGATTAAGGTTGTATATTAAAATATAAATAAGCAGATGAAGAAAGGTTCTCACTAGCAGGCGATTAGTGGTGAACTATAAATATCAATCATGCATTCAGAGTACATGGTAGTCCTATATTCAAAAATCTATTCTAGTAAGGGCTATTCAACTTAGAAAATATATATCGTAATAAGTATACAGGGTTATGTATTCTCTTGAAGAGGAGGTATGACTTATATTGAGGATAATTTGCTATCGTAAAGGTAATTTGTGGGTTATTTTCTACTATTTTAAGCTATAGTAGATCATAAAACACCTATAATTAAGGCATGTTTTTTTAAAAAAGTAAGGGAAGTCGACATAAAAAAGACTGATTTTGACAAACAGTTTGATATCTTTTCCACAATAATTAATTGTTGCCCCAAAAACACAATTTTTCTCTTTTCAGGGCCTTCTTTTATACAGGAACTCGATACGGCGTATCGACTTCCTGTTTAAAACCTAAACTTTAAACAGGAACTCGATACGCCGTATCAAGTTCTTGAGTGACAAACATATTTACAAAAATGTCCACAGTGTCAGAGGCCTACCTGGAGTCCTCGCGCTCGATTCTCTTTGAAGACATGGTTGATCGTGTGGCAGTGGAGGCGGAGATCGCGCTTTCGTGCTTCGTGCTTCGTGCTTTGTGTGCTTTGTGTGTTGTATGCTCTATGTGCTCTTGTATGCTCTTGTGAGTGAAATATGACGAGGTCTTCCTATTTATAGGGATTGACCACAGTGGTTAAAGTAACCATAGTCACCTTAACCAAGGTTGGTAAGTTTGAGGTTAGTTAGTTGGTAACCACAGTCACATTAACTAGAGTAACTTATGATTTCATTAATGATTACAAAGTCAAACCAACATATTGATCAATCTTTTATAGTCATAACAACTTGCAGTGACTTCAAAGGTCATGAAGGAAACAATGATAGAGGTTCATGAATGTACCAATGATTGATTACTAAAAGCAACATTTTTTATGACTCTCAATTGTTGTGTATTAAAGATGTGGGCATGAATTAACCAATGATTGATAAGTCTAATATTTACAATGGTGAGCATTAAAGAACCAATGAGTGAGGTTCTATATCAAATATGGGGGCCATTAATTAGCCAATGATTTTAACATTAATTCAACATATTTATGGCTTGGTAATAATTAGATTTATATTACACTTGATTTAACTTCATATAGACCTACTTTAAATAATTATTGATATTTTAAATACAATTACTATATTAAAAATAATATTTTTATGTATTGTATTAATATAATATTAAATAATATAGACATTCTATTGAGGGAGCTTTTGTTTAGAGAGAAGTTTATGTTTAGAGAGGAGTATATGTTTAGAGAGGAGCTTATTAGTTTTTTGCCTTACCCTAAGCACATAACTTACAGAGCCCTATCTAGACCTTAAGCCATGAGTGAAGATTCACTGTTCTCGATTGAAGAATATTGTTTGTCATCAGACTCATCGTTTTCTACTAAAGAGTATTGTTTGTCGATAGACTCACCATATTCTATTGAAGAATATTGTCTGTCGACAGACTCACCATATTCTATCGAAGAATATTGTCTCAGCTCATCTTCGCCTATAGGGAATATAAATAATGACACATGTGAAGAGTTCTCTATTGAAGAATACGATATTAATAAAGATACGGAGAATGAAGGTAGTGCCAAGGAAACATTGAATAACATTGGCGATGGTCACAACAAAGAATTAGATTGTAACAAGGTTACACCAACCTCTATGCAGGAAGAGAAATCTGGGAGCCCTATGCATATTAGAAGAATCCCACGAAGAATTCGTCTGGCTAGATTTAGCTTGGTGACATCAGATAAACAGATTGGATTTGATGTCAAAAAAATATGTTGTGCCAGTGGTTGTATGTCTATGATTGGAAAATCAAAGTTGCGAGAATTAAGGCGATACTATTTTTCGATGACCGGTGATGAGCAAGACACTTACCTCGGGTCACATATGCAACTAGTATCAGACAAATGTACGGGGATCAAAGTATCATTCGAGTATTATATCTTCCATGCGCAACAGATATGTAGAGTTGCATTCAAAATTGCGTTATGTGTTAGTAACATGCGGCTACATAGAGTACAACGTCTACTTAGTGGGGATTAGATGCTCAATTGTAAAGAGGTTCCAAGTATGAAAGGTGCAATTGGAAGACATGTTATTGGTTGGATGAAAAGTTACTTTCAGTTAAATTGTGAAGTAATGCCCACTACAGGTAGGATGCACCTTTCTGATAATTATACACGTCGAGAAGTTTATGATGTCTATCGATCTGATATGCTAGGCTCACGTAATAAGTCTATCACCTATAGCCAATTCACAAGATTATGGAGATCTCGGTTTTCAAATGTTATCATTCCACGTAAAGTACGCATGGGGTATTGCTCCATTTGTGCAAATCTTAAAAGTTTGGCTAAAGGTGCAAAGACATCAATGGAAAAGGATATGAGTAAGAAGTTACTACAAGAGCATCGTGAGGCACAATCATTAGAATGAAAGAAGGCGATGCATCATAGAGAGAAGGGTTTGAAGAGGCCCGAACAATACATGTGCTTAATGATAGATGGCATGGACCAGAAGAAGACATGCTTGCCGCATATGCGGAGGCTCCCCAAAGATGTCAATGATGAGTGCCTTGTTCAAATGCACTTGGTGGGATGCTTGGCTTATAATAGGTCTGTTGGACCTCACGTCTTCATTACATACCCCAATGTTCACAATGACCCTAACCTAACAGTTACAGTCATTCACTGAGTTTTGATGTCTTGGGGCCAACCTTTCCCCCCTGTTCTATACATTCAATTGGGCAATACTGCTAGAGAGAACAAAAATTCAATTGTGTTTGGCTATCTAAGTATGTTGGTCAACCAAGAATTGTTTAGGAAAGTGAAAGTCAATTTTCTTTTGGTTGGCCACACACATGACCATATAGATCAGATGTTTAGCACATTCTCCAAACAGTTGTCTCGGCATGATGCTTTCACTTTACCTAAACTATTTGATGTCATTTGTGATGCATATACACCACGCCCAAAAGTGTTACACTTGAAGGAGGTATATGACTTTAAGAGATATATATCAGATGGGGGTGGTGGGAATGTTAAAGTGCTTACTCAGTTAAACAGTATAAGTTTCAATCACATTTTTATGATAAAGAAAAATGGAATAAGTGGTTCTACACTTTTGTATGCTAAACAATATTCATCTTCTACAACATGGGAACCTAAAGGTGGTTGCCAGTTATTACTTTGTATGCCGAGTACAATTGTCCATGGAGCTAAGCAAATGCCAATTGAGAAGAAAGGACAGTTGCAGAGTGACTTGGTATCAGAACAAAAAAGGTCATGGCTCCAAGCCTTAGAGGAAAAAAAGAAAGCATATTGAGGCCGCTAAGAAATATGCCGCACAACAAGACACGTCATGGTGGGATGTATTTTATAGTGATCAGAAAGGAATTATAGACAATTGTGTATCTGGTGATAATTGGAATTTGGAAACGCCATTCACATGGCCGCTGCAACATGATCATGTAAATAGAACTCCAGAGCAACTAGCAAATGTGATTAATGACAGCTTGGTCCATCCACAACAAAGAGACATTTATGTGGGACCAAGGATGACCAAAGCAGCTGAAGCTAGATGGCAAGGCAATTTGCAAGAGCTCACCGCGAGGATGTTGATTGCAACGCCGGATGATGAGAACTCACATGGCCACCAATTTTGGGTTGGTAAAATTCTAGAAGTGCTAATGCATGAAATAGAAAACACGATCAAGTCTATAAATGTTCATTGGTACAACACTAGAAGTGCAAATGCTTTTACAGGTAAGTATACATTGAAGATGATTGAATGCCCAACAAGAAGGGGAGGTAGGAAGAGGAAGCGAAACATTCGTAACACCTTGACCCTTGATATCTCTGATGTGGATATCATCGTGTACGACTTCACACTTACAAAAGCCGGATGATTAAGGAAGTCAACAATAGATATAATAAAATAAAAATTACCAGGTCTACAAGGTGGCTCGAGTCAAAGGCAAACAAGATCTGCTACATATAATCTAGAGTCAAACCATTTGGTTTATGACGAAGATAATGCACTGATTGGTACATCCGAGGATGAGGAGGAGGAATCGTCATTGTATATTAGTTATAGTAGTGATTCTCCGTAAAGGAGTGATCATGAATGTATATTTGGCTATTAAGTGTAACTACATTCCGCTTGTAACAAATCGAGTAATATAAAAGCATGTGTTTTGAATTCTTATGATTTCTAAAAAATCATTTCTTATAAAATAACATTGGTTGTAAAGTTTGTGATATAGATTGAGAATGTAACTTTTTGAAATTCGTCCTTTTTTAGTTACTTCCAAATCACGAAAATAGTGGATTTTTAACCTTTTTCATACTAGTATCAATGTGTTTTGTAAAATCATTGAAAAAGCCCTAAAATCAAGCAAAATTTCCCTTATCCTTCCATTTATGTGCGATCCTTCCACTTGTGAACGCGAACGTGTTAGCTTACAGAAGAAGAGAGAGTCGATTAAGTTCCACATTAGATGGCGGTGTTTCCAACATCTGGTATCAAAGCTTGGTTGTCTGTTTGATTCTGCTGCCGCCTTCTATCTAGTCTCCATCGACAACTCTCGTTTGTGTATCCTGAAGATCTTAGCTAATCTCGATAGGCAACCAACAATAAGATTGTTTACACGAAGAGAAATGTGACGAAGTCTGCACTCTACTGTTCTAGGTCACTCTTGGTTATGTTATCGTAGCTGCTTGGAGTGAGACTTCTATCTTGACTAGGCCAAATTGTTGCTTAACTCGGTTAGGCGGAAATCGAATAGGTCATCTGACGATCTTATAGGAGCTTACAAAAGAAGAGAGAGTCGACTAAGTTCCGCATTAGATGGCGGTGTACGCATAATCATGCGCCATGTACTCATTATACCCATACCATTTGATGGGGTTCTTCTGGTGGGTTGATCGACGTAACTTCTCATTAGCCAATTCCAATGCGCTCTTGGCCGGTTCAGACTTCATTCCCGGAGGTACTTCTTTGTTCTTTCCGGAGTTGTTCTCACTCCGATCCGACTCTTCTTTGCGGGTGTCATACTCCAGCATCTTCTTCTTCCCCTTCTCTTTGCCTGTGAACCGTCTCTGTGGTTCCTTACGCGGAGAGAACACGACCAAGTCTTCGCTGCTCGTTGGCTCATCATCTTGTTGGTCCTTCCAACTCAACTCTTCATTCGGCCCACTCATCCGGAATGAGATCAAACTCTCATCTAGAGTACTGAATCCTTCTTCTTCATCTGCTCGGATCGTTTCAGGCTCATTGGCCTCATATTCTGGAATTGGGTCGAAGTTGGTGGTCGGAGTCGGTAGAGTGTACCATGATGTTGACTCGTTATACTCGACATCTCAGCTTACTCAGATTGTCTTTGTTCGGGGGTTGTAGCACTTGTACCCCTTCTACTCATGAGAGTAGTCGAGACCAATATGCACTTCTCCGACTTTGGGTCTAGATTCCTCCGCTTCTCATCTGGTACATGCACATAGGCAATGCTACCGAATATCTTAAGGTGCCTTAAATTTGGCTTGCGGCCGAAATATAGCTCATGTGTTGACACCTTATCCCCGATCCGTTTTTGGATGTAAACAACCGTCTGGACAGCTTCGGCCTAGTAGAACTTGGGCATGCTCTTCTCTTCTAACATTACTTGTGTCGCCTCGACGATCGACTGATTCTTTCGTTTGGCCACACCGTTTTGTTCCGGTGTGTATCGGCAACTGAATTCCCTCCGAATTCCTTTATGCTGCAAATAACTGTTGAACTGACCGAAAAATCATTCTTTTCCGCCATCTGACCGTAGGCACTTGATCTTTCTCTCTGTTTCCTGTATGACAAGACTTTGTAGGTTCCGGAAACAGTTGAAGACTTCGCTTTTATTCTCAATGAGATAGATCCACGTGTGCCGGTTGTAGTCATCGATGAAGGAGACAAAATATCGGCTCCCGCCAAGACCAATGTTCTGTGCAGGTCCCCAAACATCCGAATGTATCAAGTCGAGCTTGTTACGACTCCGGTTTCTTACGGTGGGGAATGGAAGCCAGTGTTGTTGTTGAGCTGGTATGTTTCAAAATTTTGGGCCTTCTGGCCACTAAATTTCGGCAATCCGAAAACAACCTTTTTCGATTGCAGGTCTTGCAGCCTCTGATAGTTGACATGGCTGATCCGCTTGTGCCATAAGTCGATATCCAACTTGACCTTTTGACCCTTTGCAAATAAAGTGGTGTTGACGTCATTGGTGTCGAGGATGAACATCCTCCTGTGTCGACACCCTTGCGCGATGACATGGCCCTCCCGGTTGCTCCAGCTTTTCCAGAAACGAGAACCACTATTCGTGGCTCGTCATGTGGTTAGACGCTCCGAAGTCAACGTACCACACTTCCTCCGATCCGGAATTGGTCTTCTTCATCGAGTTCGCCTTGTGTTTCATCACAAAGGTTGGCCCTTTTTTGGTCTTTTTGGTTCTGGATGCTTTTGATCCTTTAGTGTAGAGTGAGCTTTGCCAATTCCCTTGTCCGGTATTACCAGATCCAGATTTATCCGAATTGGCGCACTTCTTCCAACACTCGCTCTCCCGATGGCCTTTCTTTCCACATTACCAACATTCTGTTTCGGCCTTCCCTTGCCGTTTTCCGGCGCCGATTTGACTGCCCTTGCTTGTGGATGGTCCGGAACTGCTATCGGCACCATCTTTGTGCCTCCGGTTCTGCTCCTGCCAACCACCGTTATTGCGTGCCGACGCACCTCGTCCTCCACGCCCACGGGACCGATCCGCGTCCGTGTATAACATCCGGCTGTCAGATTGAGTGGTCGTCAACCCACTCGCATGGTTTTCTTCGACCATTAACATCCATTGCAAGTCGAAGAAGGACGGTGGCTTCTCGGGTGAAAATCATCGTTCGGATTGGCCCATACTGTTGTGCTAGACCACCGAGGCAGATTTGGACCATCTCATGTTCGTCCACCATCATGTTGATGAACCTTAGCACATCACATATCTCCTTGATCTTGGTGGTGTAGTTGGTAACTGTCATGTCCCGTTGCCGGATATTGTTGAGCTCTTGCTGGAGCTGCAATATCCAAGTCGTGGTACTTGCGGCGAAAAGCTTCCGGAGATTTTCACGGGCCTCCTTCGGCGACTTTGCTTCTCTAATGTCGCCGAGCATCTGGTCATGCACACAGGACGCGAGGCAATATAACACTACGCTTGCTCCATGGTCCCATGCAGGGAAGTCCTTGTGTGTTGGCTCCGGTGCCACTTCATTCACTCCATCGACATGGATCCAGTAACCAAGTCTGAGTAGGTACTGGTGCATCTTCTAAGACCAAGATGCATAATTGCTTTTGTTGAGCTTGCCATCCCTCTGTCCATTCTTTCTTCGGTCCATTCTCTTTTCCGGAAGTTAGGTTTTCTTTGGTCTACTAAGGCTTTCTGTCGGCAGTAGAGGATTCTCAACCCTCACGCTCTGATACCATGAAAAGAATTACGTCTGGAAGCTTGAAAACCTAACCGACTTCACCGAATGCTAACGATAAATATACACAGGTTTAATGGAAGCTTCAAACCACACATAGAGTACATAGGAGAGACAAAGAGAGAGCATAACAACATAAACTCAATTTCAAAATATCACTCTGTACATACACATGTCGTACTGAACACTTTTTATACAAGTCCTTAAAAGGATTGATAGAAGTACTGAAAAGTACTTCAATGTTCATACGAGCGATTGACACTAACACCAAGGAATATGCCTATGTACTAGGCTAGGATTGTAGGCCTCTAATGGCCTACCGGTTACAATCCGATTCATCTCTCCAATCCGGCTCTTGGTTCCGGACACCGATCCGGCTCCAGCTTATTCAACCGATTCGGATCCGGTTGAGCTTGTCTGCTCAACACGAATTCACTATTAACAATCGACAACGGTTTGGACGTCCCAAACCCAAACCGGTTCAAACCAAACTCTTAAGAAAAAGTTGAAACTTAAACTAAACTGAACTAAACCGAACCGAACCACGAAACCGTCTACAAAAAAGTCAAACCTAAACCAAACGGTCCTAGAGACTTATGAACCATTAAGCCGTTAAACTGCGATTTCACGGTTTGATTTTGGTTTCTTTTTATAAACACATTATCAATGTTTTTTTTTAAATTTACATAAGCCCACATGCTAACATTATGATGACATCTAACAATAAATAAAAGATAATCAAAAAATCTGAAAACTTGTCAAAACATGTCAATAACTTCCAAACATGTATATGATATTGATTCAATGTCCAAACACAGTAATACTTTGTTTCCACCAAGTAGGCTTATTTATAATCAATATAGAAATGAAATTTCGGTTTATGCACGATCAGTTACATGTCAAAAACTTCAAAACATGTATATATATACAAAATGACATTGATTCAATGTCCAAATAGGCTCAACTCTGATTCCGCCATGTAATATTATTTTTAAACAAATAATGTAAATTGCATCTATTTCAGAAGTAGAGATTATTCCAACATCCTCTTCATCATCCTATGGGGTTACAGTCACTTCTATGATATGCACCTCATCATCATGGTTTGTGCCATTCTCTAGTAGTTCCAATGGGTGAAAACCCAAAAGATTAACTAATAAAGGCCCATGCCACCAAGCTACAAGAAATAACCAGAATATGACTTTCATGCATTTACCATTCCGGAATCAATGTGAGTCAAGGATAGAATGCTTCCAAGACACCTAGTTCTCTCTTTGTTATACTACTACTTCTAAGCTTTTCTCGCATAAAGCCATGAACAACGTAGGATCGAACAGGAATTGTAGAATTTTCAAATTTACCAGCAAAATAAGAAGCTAGTGTGACAAATAAGCAAACTATCGTATTAGGTGTTAACTAGCTTAGGAGGGTTGCTCCAAGATATTTCAGGACACATATTCAACTCTGATTCTGTGCGAGCTCGTTTTGCATGAAATCTTTGAGGAATATCATACATTTGTTTGTGATTATGATTGCCTGAAAAATCTTTTCTAGGATCATTGGAATGGATGAGGTCCTAAGATAGATAAACAGTTATCTGAAAGAAATAATCGCACATGTATAACCCACTACCAAGAAATTAGGTATTAACCTTAGCTTTACCATTTCAGTATGCAAGAAAGGTATTATCTAATACATGTCCTGAGTTTTGTGTGGATATTTACAGACATGGTTTTGTTGTTTGATTTGCATATTATTAGTGGGCTCAGAATACAATCAATCTAAAAAATGCTCATCCAAGTAACAAGTTCATATTCAAATTCCAAAAAATGATCAGATATCATAACTACATCCCAGAATTCCATTCCATTACTTGAACAACCATTTCATACCAATTCCCCCATATAATATAGAACATTCATCCTAAAGCGCCATATTCAGTAATCCTTGTAGCAAGTCCATGGTAATCCTCACAGATACAAGGAACAAATTAATGATTAATGTTTGCAACAAGTGTGGATTGTATTATTATTGCCATTTATAAAGATTACATTATAAAGTAGATGAAGAATAAAACTCACCTGTTTGAAACCTCAATCAACTTCTGAAATTCATCTATCTGTTGACACCTAAGATTCTTGAGGAGGCTTATTGACACCTAAGATTTCCCAAATGTCCTGTTCTGTAAAATTTCTTACACATGTTTCATCAATAGAGTTCCGAACATTAACGACATAATTTTCTTCTAATACTTTGTGAACCAAATCAATATCCAAATTCCTCTCAATTGTGTTATTGGGTATTGGAACTCTGAAAACACATATGAAGATGAATGACATTATGTATGAGAAAAAAAAGTAGTAGTAAATTTATTATGTATGAGAAAAACTATTAATATAGTAACATACTATGGATCAAGAAAGATCGCAATTCGAGAAGGTATGAACTTCAATGATTCTTGGTATCTTATCAAATATTGTAAACATTTCTTTCTCACTAGCTTTTTCTTGCACTTCATTGACTCCATGTCCACTCCCAAATACTTGTTACAATGTGTTAACGAGTCATTCAAGGCAAGAGAAGCTATCAAGAGGGTGGGGTACTTTGACCCACTTAAATAGGTACATATTCTAGCATGTAGAAGTAGCCATTGCTCCATTTCTTGTATGTGGTTCCAATAATCTATAGTAAGCATACTATCAACGAAATTTGTAGCAATAATAGAGTCAGCTATAGTGCAACTCAAAATGTCACTAAGTTTCAAGGCTTCTTGGTACATTTCTAAGGTCGAATATTATCTAGTAATGATATCAAGGCAAGGTGGCTCCCCTTCGCCATGCTCATACATTGATCTAGAATATTTTCTCAATATAGATCTACGAACTTTACTAGAACGTATGAATAATAAAATATTTCTCAACTTCATAGTGGAAGGTGAGATGACCTCTAATGCACACTTAATACCAAGTTGAAATACATGAAACCATACATCTCAACATATTTGACGAAGGCAAAATATCATTTCCATGCATATCCTGTAACAATCTACCCAACTCATTTGAGGCCATAATAGCATCACTAGCACCATCAGATGTTATGGATAAAATATGAGAAGAAATATCGAAGGATTTTACATGCAGAAATAGTGTTTGACCACAATGCTTACCTATGCCATCACCAGGAAATACATGGAAGAAATCAATGAGCACAAACATTGGCTTAGCAGATTCTCTACATACCCAATGTAATGTCATTGGATTAAAATCCTTTCAAACTATTATTTGACAACCCATCAAATGTAATTGCAAAGCGTGAATCAAGTGTAGACAAAAAACTTATAACTAATTGACGAATGACAACGTACATTTGCCATATTGATCGTTTTAAAATACGTGTTGACTTAAGCACATACCCTAGTAAGACATCATGCATGAATTGTTTAAAACCTAAAGACTCACCATGCACATGAGGCAACATTTTTGTGATTATATATTTTGTTATAGAGCTATCAATTTTCTTCTCAAATGTACGAGATATTAGAAGCTTAGATGTATCTATAGGATGTTCGATCACAGACATTGTATTCATACTTGAGGAACATTCTGGCTGACATGTGCTAGTAATGTGATGTTTTTCTATTAAATGTTTTGTAAGAGTACCTGTGGATGTATTATTTGACCAAGAAATAGAGCAATGAGAGCGTCGACGACGGGGCACACCGTTATCTATTATATTTATAGTGTGTCGGTTTGTCCATGAAGTTTGTTGTCTCTTTAATTTGCCTTTAGATGTGTTACTTGTAGAAGCTGAGACCATTGAATTTTGGGATGATATAGTGTTCAATAAAGGGGTGTCCACACTTGATTCCATGTTCTATGATGAATTAGAAAACTATATTGGACCAAAGGAAGTCATAATTAGTGGTATAATAAGATGATATGTATAAAATCAAGGGCATAGATTACTCAAGATATTGGAGGAGATTCAAAAGAACTATATAAATCCAAATGTTTAAGGAGTCATCCAAAACTAGGAGATTAGGTTTGATTCTACTATAGCCAAAACATTTCCATGTATTGTTGCTTCCACTATAGCCAAAACATATAGAAAATCATTCTTCCAATTTTGTAAATTTCTTTCATGAATTCAATTTCAGAATTCTCAAGCTATGTTTCCTAAGGATTTGCATTTATTTATTTTGGTCTCACGACAAAGTAGTTGAACCAGCTACACCATTAGAAGGCAAGAAAGTGGGAAGGAGGCATAGGCAACACTGTAGTCCCCTTATCTGAGGATGATTCTAAAGGCTTTTCAGCATCAAAGGATGGATTGATTTTATATTGGGATATTGAGACAAGAGGCAGTGATACGTACCTAGTAAGGTAAATTTTATTGAATTGATTTACTTTCATACAAGCATTTCCTAGACATAGAGGAGTTGTTTCATCCCTCGTCATCAAACAAGGAAGTCAACAACTTATGTCTGCCTCATTTGATAGGACAATTAAGTTATGGAGTGTAGAGGATAGGTCTTACATAGATACACTCTATGGTCATCAAAACGAAGTTTTATTGATTGATTGTCTGCGGCAGGAGCACGTTTTATCTGCAGGTAGGGATCACACTTTGCGGATCTGGAAGGTAAATCAGAATATCTTTTAGAATATTCTAGGAAAGGGATGAACTTTTTATCATTCAAATTTGTTCTAGCCCGAGGAGGTTTTTACCTTTTGAGGCAAGAGTATGGATGTGATGACTTAAGACTGACTGGTTGTGCATCTTATTGCTTTCTTTTTAGGTTAATGTATGTTCAGTCATCATTGCATTTGGTGTGAGTATGTTTTATGCTAACTTGTGTGATCGTGATGTCACATTATGAAATTCAAATAAGAGAAAGACATTCCCAAAATTTGGAAACATAATAGATACGCTGACCATTTTAAGAATATATGCACATACAAACATACATGCCTACTTACATATTTCTAATAGAATGCTCATAGGACGTCAATTTTTAAATGGGTTAAATTAAAGATGCTAAACTCAAACATATGGGTAAATGTTAGAAACACATTGACAAATTTGGAAACAAAAAAGACTAATAAAAACAGAGAGAATGAGAAAATTGTAGCAAATACTTATGAATACTGTAAAGATTGAGCACAATTTTGGAATCAATATTCACATCACTTGTCGTGGTTTAAGTTACAACAAGCAGAGACATATCTATTTTTTTTTTTTTTTTTTTTTTTCCAAAAGAAAAACTTCTTCCATTAGTTATAAAATTTTACAAATGAGACGATTATGTACAAATCCCTGAAGGGACGCGATAGTTCCATCTTATGTGGATGCCCACTAACTCAAGAAAGGGAGAGGACGACCATTGTTGGATGAAGGCTATTCGTTCTCTTTCAACTCCCTCGGAGCCACCCTTAAGGCCATCATATTGGCTCTTCAGAGTGGCTACAATTTCACTCCATATCTCTTGCAGTAAGCTTGTTGGATGCACGGTTTGGTTGGAGAAGACTCGCCTACATCGTTGTTTCCATAGAATCCAAAGAGTGATTGGGTTGACCAATTTCAACACCTCTTGAGATTTGTCATTAAGAGGAGTGGAGTGGACATTGCCGCTAGAGGAGAAAAAGACCTCTTGTGCTTGTATCACCAAAGTCATCCCCTCCTCCTGATGCTCGTATCTGCCAATTGCGGCCTGCCATGATAGCCAACATATATTTCCTCACTTGATTGAGCCTTGAACCTAGCATAATTGCAACAAGCGACCAACCCCCCGCCATATTCGATGGGACGTTGGGCAGTCCCACATAGGGTGTCGTATTGATTCTACTGCATGTGGACACTCTACACAATTAGGAGAGCTAAAGTTCCCACGTTGCCATGCTCCCACCGGTAGGGACTTATGTATTAATAGCCATTGGAACGTGGTAATTCGCCTCGTGTGTTGTTGTTTCCAAATTTTCTACCAAAACTTGGTGATTATTGTGGGAGAAACTTGAAATGTGTGCTAGACCTTCGCAACAGCCGGCTCTCGGGCGGTTTGAGCGGCTAGAATGTGGCGACCCAATCTAGTTGTGAATTTGGAGAAAGGGATGGGTTTGATTCCTTGCCCCGCATAGGGATCACGCCATGTCCATTGCAAAGGGTCCCATTTGACCTTATGTAGCCATGTGTTTTCATGAATACATATGTGCCAATTGGGTTGTACTTTGATCAGATCAGGATCTACAATCCATTTATGACCAGTATATGTGAGTACTCAAATTATGTTATTCTATGTTGGTGTCTCAGTGTCTCGCAATTCAGAGCCTTCAAGTCTAGCTGGTGGTCCCCTACCTCGCGGGAACAGAGATCCCTCCTCCTTGTAGCCTATCCATTTCTCCATTGCCTTCCTTTGAGTAGCAGATCCCCTAATAAGTAGAGTGTTAATGATTTCCAATCTCATAGTCCATCCGCCCCTGATTCCATGGAGTATGTTCGCCTGATCTTGTAGTGGCAGTGACATAAACCGTCGCCAACATTCTATACTTTTTCCTGGACCTTCTGCAATGTATCCCCATGACAACCCCTTACGTGATCCCAGTAGTTGATTATATTCATCCTTGATACATGGGTTCCATAGGATATGTTGACTGAGCTAGGCAAGTTCGGATCTCGGTTGATCACACTTGAGCCCTCGACGAATGTCACACCATGCCTTCCACATGGATGCACTGAATCTATCCTCCAATTGGCGGGAGAAACTAGGTTTGAGATCCATGTTTAGAATCCATCCCGTTTGGGGGGCCCAATTGACCCCTTTTCGTGGCCTAAAGTAAGCGAAACGTAACCTCAGTAGCATTTTCCAACAATCATTTCCTGATTGGAGTCCTCGCACCACAAATTTGGCAAGTAAGGCTTTTGATTGTGAAAGGGGATCGATAAGACCCAATCCCCCTCTCGACTTAGGCGTTGTGAGTATAGGCCATGCCACCTTGGTGCGAGCTACATAGTCTTCCTTACCGGACCAAATGTAATTGCGGACCAATCGTTGAATCTGATGTATACTTTCCTTGGAGATTGTCTAGCATGATAGACTGTACCATGTTGTTGCGAGTAGTACCTGATTTGCCACTATGATGCGACCCGCTAGCGACAGTTTTTTCGAGCTCCAATGTATCAACTTTTGTCGAATGGAGTGGATAACGGGTGCAATCATAGTCTCCGGTGGTATGTTGAAACCAATTTGGAAACCCAAATATTTGGTGCTCGCTCCTTGATTGATCCATTTGAAAGTGGGATGTGGTTGCCACGCCGGATGTGTTTCCTGAGAGAGCCATATTGCGCAGGATTTGTGCCAATTGATCATGACGTTGGATCTCTTGCAAAATACAACTAGCCCACTTTCTAGCTTTTGGAGGTTTTCCGAGTTCCCTTGCAGGTAGACTGCTGTGTCATCTACAAATTCTATATCCAGGATGCTTTGGTGAGAATGAGGTATGGGAACTCCACGTAGGTTGAGATGTCGCGAGTTGAGAAAGCAAGAGAGTGATTCGGCGTATAACAGAAATAAGGACAGAGCTAGTGGGTATCCTTGTCGTACAGATCGGGATATTCGGAAAAAGGGGCCCCTTTCACCTGCCAATGAAACGCAACTACTACCATTCCTATAAAGTCCTACAATGCCTTTGCTCCATGTCTCTTGAAAGCCGAGTTTCCCCATCACACTTTCTAGAAAGTTCCAGCATACCCTGTCATATGCTTTCTCAAAATCTAATAGCATCACCACGACCTTGTTGTTGGTTTGCTTGGCAAGGGCTATTACGTCCCAGAATGAGAAGAGGTTTTCTAGGATGCTCCGATTTTTAACGAAACCTGTCTAGGATGGATGAATGAGTTGAGGGAGAAGTGGTGTTAAAAGCCCATTCTTTACTCGTTCTATGAATGGGCATTGAGTGTTCTGGAGAGGATTCTTTGGGACGACGGTACCTACAATCAGGTCCTAAGGTTACTTCATTCGTGTGCACTCTATAGATTTAACCAACCTGGCTGGATGAATCGGCAACAGATAACTGTAACGGCGTGCCACGATTTTTGCGAGCAACTTATAGACAATATTGAGAAGATTATGGGCCGCCACTTGCTAATGTCGTTGGCATTCCCACCACTTTTAGGAATGAGATGTATCATCCCCTGTCCAAATTCCTCCGGCATGTTTCCAGAGGTGATGATCTCCTCATATGCCTGGAGTAGGTCTTCTTTAATAGTGTCCCAAAGACATGTGAAAAAGTGCGGGGTGGGGCCGTCGATTCCGGGGCAACTATCGGCATCTAAATCAGTGAGGGCCTCCCATATCTCGATGATTGATAGGGGATGCACGAGCCATGTATTCATTTCCGGCATGACTTTCTCGAGTATTCTTTGGAGTATAATATCTTATCTTATGTCTTCCCCTTTATCTATAATGGCTTCGGTAAGTAGGCAGCGATAATAACTTGTGGCAATATTCCTCATTTCGTCGTCATCCTCAGTGGTTGAGGCTGCTCATCACAGTTCTAGCGTGCCTCGGGCCTTTGGAGCGGGAGAATTCCTTCGTGGTTTTGTCCCCTACTCGAATCCATCGCGCCATGCTTCCATGAAACTCCATGTCATATATTTCCTTTTCCACCATGCTAAGTTCATGTTTGGCCGTGGCGACTTGTCCTGCGATCCAAATACAGGACGGGTATCTCTGTTGGAGTCGTTGTAAGGCTATTAGTCCCCCTTTTGTCCTCTGGCGCTTCTCCTGAGCATCCTTGCTTCTGGTCTTGACAATCTCATGTAGGAGAATAGAAGCTCTTGTTAATTTAGCCAGAAGTTTGTCAGATGTTGATGAGTCATTGACGGGTAATGACCATTGGTTGGATAGATGGTCCTTCATGTCTATAAGTGTGTAAATAGTGTGTGGGATGCGCGTCTGGAATGGGCCCCATTTTCGGTGCAATTGAAAATGACCAGCTACCGGGTAATGGTCAGAGAAAGTCGTGCCTGGCGTTATGCGACACCACCCTCCCTTCGCTTCTAGAGCCTCACCCACATAAATGCGGTCAATGTGAGATAGGGTGTCCACTATTCTGCCCATCTAATCGGGAGAATAGGAGAGAATCCCTTTTTCGTTGGAAGTTGTCAGAATGCCAGATGTCTCGTAGGTTAAGGTGGACACATAGCTTCTCCCATTGTTTACGTTCCCTTCCTTGTAGAACGATGGGGTTGTTGTTGGAGCTATCATGAATGGATTCGATCATATTAAAATCCCCTCCAATGCACCACTCTTCCACACCTGCTACTTGTAGGTGGATGCGGTCCCAAAATGTTGCTCTTTATGTTCTGCTATTTGGAGCATAAACATTCATGAAGTTCCATCGTTGCCCTTGGATGGCCAACGTGCAAAAATGTGCCCTACTAGGTATAAGTGTTTCCTGGTGTATTAAGCCTTGGGGTAGATGTTCCCGAATAAAAGTGCAAATACCACCATGATTTCCATCCTCCCCAATTGTTGGCTCCCAAATCGTTCGCCATGATCTTGGTAGAAGGTCTCCGACTTCCTTTAAATGCGTGCTATCAAGGTGGTGTTCTTGCAACATGATGATGTCAGCACCACTCCCTAGAAAATATTCTTCAAGATCCCTTCTCAGTTTCCATCTGTTTTGTTGGTCTGGTCTACTTCTGAGCCTTTGCACGTTCCATGTTATAATCTTCATACTCATGGAGTGGGGTGGAAGATTGCATGTTGTTACTAGTGCTTTGCACAACAGGTCATGAGTGGGAAGCACACACCATTTAGACATCCAGTCATTTCCAAGGATGGAATAATGGTCCACATCCATTTCAGCAATATTGCCTTATGGACAACAAGGAGTGTGGGTCAGTACACCGCTTGAATACAGAGCATGCCCACTCTCGATAGCAATGCCCCCCCCCCCCCCCAAAACCATTACTATCATGGATGTAACGAGGACTTCTCGAGAGGTCACCCATCCCAGTATTGTTCTGGCTCAAGCACACTTAACTAGCAATGCTTGAAGCATCCAAACAACCACAAAACTCATTGCATGTGAGTTGCCAAGGTAGGTAGGAATGTGCTACACATTGATCCCCAGCAAGTGGTTGGCGGTCACCCACAAGTGGGTGGTATACTGACTGCAGACGTCACACCTAGGTCTATAGCGTGCTCAACGGTGCCACATGAGTTCAGGTGGTTAGCCCGTAACACCGTGGGTCCGGCTGCAACGCTTATGTGAGAACCTCCGTAGAATATCTGGGTTCTTTTTAGCATTACTGCCTTACGGCCACTACACCTTTGTAGAATATCAAGGTTCTTTCTAGCATTACTGCCTTACGGCCACTACACCTCCGTAGAATATCAGGGTTCTTTTTACCATTACTGCCTTACGGCCACTACACCTCCGTAGAATATTAGGGTTCTCTCTCTTACTTTGTCTAATTTACACATGCATCTCTCTCCTCTTTCTACCCTCTTTCTCTCTCTTACTTTTCTCTCGTTTTCCCACCCTTGATCCTCATATATCTACGCACTCCCCTTGTGTCTACTCATTTCCCTCTCTCTCTCTCTCTCTCTCTCTCTCTCTCTCTCTCTCCTTCCGTTCTCATCATCTCACATATTTTCCCTATTTCCCCCTCAAGCTTAACTCCCCTTTTAATATTTCCCCTCTTTTTACATTTCATATCCTAACTCTCTCTTTTCTTCTTATCCCTCCTTAACATTATAACCTCTATTTCCTTATACCAAAACCTCCCCCGTGTCACATTAAAGCTCATAATATCCTTTTCCAAATGTTCCCCTTTTCAAATCATATCCATAAGCACACACCCCCACTCCCTATTGTCATTTCTCTAAACCCTCTCCTAAAACTCCTTATATAAACCTATCCACCCTAATGGTCATTTTAGCATTGATGAGGCTCGTAGTGGGTGAAACTAGTTTGCTCATGACCATATCCCCATGTAAGTTCTTTTCTAGTCTTAATGATACTTAGTAATAGCTTTCCTCTTAATCTCTCTCTCTCTCTCTCTCTCTCTCTCTCTCTCTCTCTCTCTTAACATTTTAGTAACATTTGTTTTAGTCGTTTTAATTAATACTTAATGACTAGCCCTCTCTCCCTTTCTCATTATATTGTTAGATACTTGAGTTATATTTAAGTTTTAATCCCTATAGTAATTTAAGTTATCAAGGTTTAATCTCTCTCTCTCTCTCTCTCTCTCTCTCTCTCTCTCTCTCTCTCTCTCTCTCTCTCATGCTCTCTAAACCGTGCACCGATGATACACCATTTGCACTCCTTGTTGACGATCATATCATCAACAAAACTCATGATCTCGCTCTTTTGTTTTTCGTAGAGACATCTATTGCAAAGTGAATTCAAAATGAAAAATGATAATATGACTTTTGATGAAAATTTATTGAAAATACCTCTATTTAGACTCACAGGTTGGGCTGGACAAGAAGAAGGAGAAGGAGAAGGAGAAGGAGAAGAAACTCAAGAGTTTGTTTCGAAGAAGTCGAAGAAGCAGAACAAGAAGGAGATATGTGTTTTTTGGAAGTTAGGTCAAAATCTACTTTCAAATTTTCTAAAATTGATAGAACTAACCTTTAAAAAATGTGTTAAAAGAAAATATTTATAAAATTGTCACCCAAATCGTTAAGCCGTTTAAAACCGTTTAAACCAAAACCGTTAAACCGATGATGGGTCGAACTGAACCGAAACGAACTATTGCCCCCCCTTGAACCAAACTATTTATGAAAATCAAAACCTGAACCAAACTTATCTGAACCATTAAACCATTAAGCCACGATTTCGTGGTTCGGTTCAGTTCAACTAATTGTTATTCACTACACCACCGAATCGGCTAACACTTAATCACAATTCAACACGAATATAGTAATTTACATGATGGCACTGTATACTCATGTTGAATGGAAAAGCTGAACATGGGTCAATCGGCTGAATAAACCGGAAGTCGGATCAGACATAGGTCGATTGGCTAGGCTCAAATCGACTGAATAAGTCATAAGCCAAATCAGTTGCTAGGCCAAAACGCCTGGTCAAGTGTAATGGAATCCGAGAAGTCGTTAGGGAGCCTAGATTCCTATTTTAGTAAATAGGCCTATTATAGGATTATTAGTATAAGGCTCAGTTAATGAGCATTAAAGTACGTGTCAGTACTTTTGTCATTCCTTTTAAAGGACTTGTATAAAAAATGCTTTGTGAGCACATTTGTGCGTACGGATTCTCTTTGGTAATAGAATTTGTTTGTTTACTCACTTAGTTTCTCTCTCTCTCTCTCTCCTACTTTGTGTTTTTCGGTTTCCACCTGTTTTCTGTTGTCCGATCGAGCCAATTGTGTTTGCACAGAACATTTCCACACACGTAATCCCTTTACATGGTATTAGAGCGCAAGGGTTAGAAGAATCCTTCGTAGCCGACATGCGAACAAGCATAGAGACAAGCTTTCGTCTTCCGGGGAAGAAAAGACAGGAACATGGACAGAGGTATGGGAAGCTCAATTTCGACAGAAAAGCTTGATAGGAACAACTAGACATCTTGGTCATACAAGATGCACCAGTACTTTCTTGGGCACGGGTACTGGAGTTACGTTGAACGAGAGAATGATGCAACACCGAACGCAACAAATAGGGATTTTCCAGCCTGGGAGCAAGCAACAACCAGAATAATGTATTGCTTCATGTCTAGTGTCAGCGATAAGTGTTGTTGTATGCTAGATGAAGAATATGATAAGGACCTACAAGTAAGATGTACATCAAACCACACAAATGTGTGACAAGAAAGGAAACATAAGGTAGACACAGTTTCAAGCTTTAATGGAATTTCTTGCTATTCTCTCTCTATAACCCTTTTTCTCCAAGATCTTGTTTACAATGTTAGGTTATCTATGTATACAAGTCATTTGGGGTTATCTCCCTGTGACCCTAGATTTCAATTCTAATCTATAGTTAGAAGTATACATACAAGTCTGTCGGTATTCAGCCAAATTGGCAGAGGTGAAACTGAATGTCTAACCTGTGTTGTTAGGGTCGATTGGTTTGAGTCAGTTGGATTGACTCGTTCAGCTAGATTTACTTCCAAATTGGCTCGTTAGATCGGATTGACTTAAGTCTAAATCCGACTCTTGGTCCTTGGTCGATTGTCTGCTTCTTGCTTTCTTCTAATCTCCCTACAAGATCTTTGATCTATCATTGGCTTTGTTAGCTTGTTGATTGTCTTTGTTCCAATCGACCTCTCCGTTTAGTGCTGCATTTTCCGATTCTTTGGATTTTCGCCTTCGTGGTTTGTTCGATCGGGTTGGTTTTTGACTTCCCTTCTGTTGTAGTTCGTTCAGCTTCTTTCTGTTTAGTCGCTTGTCGTAGTCCCATCATTGTCCTTAGCGTTCTGAAGCATTGATCTAGGAGAGGTTTCGTCAGGCAATCGAAGATATTCACGTCGATGTCGATCTTCCGGACTTCGTGCTTCTTCTCCATTACGAGCTCCTAGGTATGATGAAACGGAATCTCAATGTGTTTCCTCTTTGAGTGATAGACTAGATTTTGAATGAGGTGTATTGTGCTCTGTGAGTCGCAATAGATGGTCGATTCATTTTATCGCCAAGAAGTTGGCTGACATTCGATGCAACCATATGGCTTCTTTTGCTGCCTCTGATGTTACTATGTACTCGGCCTCTATGGTAGACAAGGTCGTGCACTCTTCGAGCTTCAACCTCCATGATATGGTACCATCGCCATAGGTGAAAAACTAGCCTAATGTCGACCTCCGATTATTTGTATTTCCGGCATAGTTGCAGTCGGTGTAGCCTTCAACTTCGACCGGATTTGCCGATCCGAAAGTTAGTTGTGCATCCTTTGTTCATCTCAGATATCTAAGAATGTGCTTGACAACCTCCCAATGCTTCCGTCCTGGGTTCGACATGTACCGACTGACGACCCCTATGGCATAGGCAAGGTTGGGTCGGGTCGTCATCATTGCGTTCATGATACTTCCTATGGCCGATGCGTAGGGTATCTTTCTATTGAGCTTTCTCTCCTCATCTGTCGAAGGAGAGTCTCTATCCGATATTCTGATCACGTCAACAGCGGAGTCGATGTTGGCTTCAGTTCTCCATGTTGAAGTCCTTGAGCACCTTACGAATGTAGTCAAATTGGGAGAGTTAGAGAGTCTTTGTCGTCCGATTTCACTCGATCCTCATGCCTAGTATGTGTGGGTTTGTCTGATTCCTTCATTGCAAATTTGTCGTGAAGGCTCCACTTTAGTTCTCTAATCTTTGCTCAATTGCTCATTACAGTGATGTGAATGTAAACGTGCAGAAGCGTTAGACAGAACCGGCTCAGCCGGATAGCAACAGAGAATAAGATGAAGGTTTAATGGAGTAGCTTAACACACAGAGAATACGCGTGCGAGAGACAGAGAAATAGAGAGAGAGAAAAACATAAACTCAATTCAAAAAAAACTCTAAAACTCTATACATACAACGTGTTAAACAACACTATTTATACAAGTCCATAAGGACTGACAGAAGTACTGATAGGTACTTCAATATTCCTACGTGTGATTGACACTAACTACGAGACAATGATTACCTAGTAGTCTAGGCTACTACTAGGCTTCCAGTTCCCGCTCGAATCCGGCTCTCCGATCCTTCTCCCCGATCCAGCCGGTTGTTTCTGAATACCGATCTGGCTCATCCTTCCGGATGTCAATCTGGATCCGGTTGGGCTTGCTCGCTCAACACTACCCCTCAAGCTCAACTTGAGGTTGGATCGTGGTGTTAGTGTTTGCAGCAGCCAGTTCTTCTACCCGGCTCCCTCTGGCGTTGCTCTGCCTTGCTCGCGCTCCTTGTCTAGTTCGGTCTTGTTTGTCGTGACCCATCTGGTTCTGCTCACCTCGACCTCCTCAGTCAGCTTGTCTGCTCAAGAGGCCCATTTCAGCTCCCTCGTTGCGGCCACACCGGTGCTTGTCGACCCTTTGGTTCCTTCGTGTTGGCGTCGACTTCCGTTGCGTCCATGTCTGTTTGGCCTTTAGTTGATCCGGCTTCTCCGAATCTTGAACCGAATCGGTTTCCTTCGATTCTTTCCAGCTCTTGTCCGAATTGGTCGCTCCCGATTCGTTTTCTGAGGTGCTTTACTATATCAGACCATGTCCGAGTCTTGGCCTTCTCCTTCCGGTCAGCTTTGTCCTTCTTGACTCTACCGCCACTGCTACTCCTTCCGACTTGTTCGGATGTGCCGACTTCCTTTGTCGACTCAACTTCCTTTCTCCCTTTGTCTCCCCCTTTGTTGGTTCTTTCTTCTTCCCCGTCTCCTTGTCTGGTGCCATCCGTTCCCCTTTCCTTTTCTCCCCCTCAAGTGCGGCACATCGAGATGCTTAATACCGAGCATCTCCGAAAAATGTTGCAACTTGTCCAATCCTAGCGGCTTGGTGAAGATGTCGGCAACCTGCCGATCCATGTGAACATACTGAAGTTCAACTTCACTACTCAAGACCCGCTCGTGAACAAAGTGATAATGCACTTCTCTGTGCTTTGTCCGAGCATGGAATACAGGGTTCTTGGCAAGATGAATGTTGCTCATATTGTCACAGTAGATCAGGATCGGGGTCGGTACCTCAATCCAGAGGTCACGCAGTAGTAGTCGAAGCTAGATGGCTTCACAGGTGGCATTGGTAGCGCCCCGGTACTCAACCTTAGTGCTCAACAAAGCCACTGTTGGCTGCTTTTTGTTGTTCCATGCAACAGTCGCGCTACCTAGAGAAAACATGTAACAGGAGGTGGATTGGCGATCCGATGCATCACCAGCCCAGTCGGCATCTGTGAATCCGACTAGCTCTTCAGTTATACCATGCCAGTATAACAGTCCCCAGTCCTTCGTGCCGCTCACATACCGGAGTATCCAGTGTGCGCACTGAAGGTGCTCGAAGGTCGGCTTCTACATGAACTAGCTAATCACTCCGACTAGGTAACTGATGTTGAGTCGAGTGATTGTTAGGTATATGAGGCTTCCGACAATTTGTCGGAACCGTTTCTCATCGCAGGCTGGTCTGAAGTTGGGACGGAGCTTCTAGTTCCAGTTCAAGGGTGTCGAGATAGGTCGGCATTCCGGCATGCCGAACTTGTACAGCATATTCAACACGTAGTGTTGTTGTGAGAACAATATGCCATTAGGGGTTCGGATCACCTCGATCCCAAGAAAATAATGAAGGTCCCCCAGGTGCTTCATTTCAAATGAGTCCAACAGTTGGGACTTCCCTCGGCCGATTTCAATGAGGCCGGGTCCGGTGATGACTAAATCATCTACATAAAGTAAGATGCAAACCGGACCATCCGGACCTTGTCGAATGAACAACGAGGAGTCGGATTTAGAGTTCACAAACCCCATCTTACGCAACCGGTGCGTGATCTTCACATTCCAAGCTCGGGGGACTTGTTTCAGATCGTAATGCGACTTCTTAAGCCGGCACACCGCCGACTTGTTCATCTCCGACTGAAAACTGAGGGGTTGGATCATATAAACCCATTCTTCAAGGTCACCTTGAAGAAACGCATTCTTCACGTCCATTTCGTGAAGATGCCATCCCCTTGTCGCAGCAACTGCTAGTACCACACGAACCGTCGTCATCTTCGCTACCGAAGCAAAGGTCTCATCGTAGTCGATTCCATGGGTTTGTGTGTATCCCTTCGCCATTAACCTGGCCTTGTACCGGTTAACCGAACCATTGGCATTGTACTTTACCTTGTACACCCATTTGCAACCTATCAGTTTACAGTGTCAGGGAGGGTCAACGAGGTCCCATGTGTCGTTGGCATCGAGTGCCCGCATTTCTTCTTCCATAGTGGCATGCCAATTTGCGTCCTTTGTCGCTTCTGCGTAGCTCTCCGGCTCATGCACTTCCGCCACTTTGGTTATGTACGCATAGTGATGTGCCATGTACTCATTGTACCCGTATAGCGTAATGGGGTTCTTCTGGCAGGAAGACCGGCGTAACTTGTCATCACCCGGTTTGGGGCCCTTCTTGTCCAGTTCGGACTTCATTCCCAAAGATCCGCCTTCATCCTTTTCGGAGTCGGAGTCGCTCTGATCTGACTCAACGTTGTCGGTTTCGTATTTTGGCATCTTCTTCTTCCCCTTCTCTTTGCGTGTGAACCGTCTCCGGTTCTTTGCACAAGGAAAGCAGAGCAGAGTCCCCACTACTCGCCGGTTCTTCATCCAACTGGTCATCTCGACTCAGCCGCTCATTCGGTCCACTGAGCCGGAATGAGATCGGACTCTCTTCTAGAGTGCCGAAGTCTTCATCTTCTAAATGGACCTCCTCGGGCTCACTAGCCTCATCTTCCGGAATCGGGTCTTCGTTGGTAGTTGGAGTCGGTAAGGAGTACCATGATGTCGTCTCATCAGACTCGACATCTCAGCTTACTCAGACCTGCTTAGTCTGAGGGTTATAGTACTTATACCCCTTCTGCTCATGCGAGTAGCCGACTAGGATGCATTTCTCCGACTTCGGATCTAGCTTCTTCCGCTTCTCATCTGGTACATGCACATATGCTATGCTACCGAATATCTGAAGGTCTCTCAAATTCGGCTTCCACCCGAAATACAACTCATGTGATGACACATTCTCTTCGATCCGGTTTTGGATGTAGACAGTCGTCAGGACCGCCTCAACCCAGTAGAATTGGGGCATGCTCTTCTCCTCCAACATTGCCCTTGCCGCGTCGACAATCGACCGGTTCTTCCTTTTGGCCACACCATTTTGCTCCGGTGTGTATCTATAGCTAAATTCTCTCCGAATTCCGTTCTGTTGCAGATAATTGTTGAATTGGCCGGAAAAGTATTCTTTTCTGTCATCCAACCGCAGGCACTTGATCTTCCTCTCTGTTTCCCGTTCAACCAAGCTTTGAAGGTCCTGGAAGCACTCGAAGACTTCACACTTCCTCTCAATTAGGTAGATCCATGTGTGCCGACTGTAGTCGTCAATAAAGGAGACGAAGTATCAACTCCCGCCAAGACTAACGTTTTGTGTCGGTCCCCATACATCCAAATGGATTAGATCGAGCTTGTTACGGCTCCGGTTTCTTTTGGTAGGGAATGGAAGCCGGTGTTGCTTCCCGATTTGGCAGGCTTCACAAATTTCGGCCTGCCGGCCGCTAAATTTCGGCAAACCGAAGACAACTTGTTTCGATTGCAGGTCTTGAAGCCTCTGGTAGTTGACGTGGCCGATCCTCTTGTGCCACAGGTCGATGTCTGACTCGACCTTCTGCCCTTTGGCAAACATGGCAGTGCCAACGTCATTGGTGTTGAGGATGAACATCCTCCCTTCTATATGCCCTTGTGCAATTATCTGGCCTTCTTCATCAATGAAGCACCCGAGGTGCGCCTACATTCCCTAGTCGATGATTGTCCAACCGACACCGGGTTCTTTGTGATTGTCGGAATGTGTAGTACGTTCATCAGCTTCCCCTTTTGTCTAGCATGGCTTAAAGAGACTTCTCCGACATGCACAATCGGGTGAGGGGTGTCATCTCCAGTTTCGACATTCCCCGGTTGTTCCGGTTTCTCCAAAAAAAAGAACCACTCTTCATGGCTCGTCATGTGGTTGGACGCACCAGAATCAACGTACCATACTTCCTCCGATTTGGAAGTAGACTTCTTCATCTAGTTAGCCTTGTGCTTCATCACGAAGGTTGGCCCTTTACCGATTTTCCCGGCTCCGGATCCTTCCGAGTAGTGCGATCTTTGCCGGTTCTCCCGACTGGTTTTGCCGGATCCGGATTTGTCCAAGTCGGCGCACTTCTTCCAGCACTCGCTTTCCCTGTGGCCCTTTTTGCCACAGTACCAGCATTCTGTATCGGCCTTTCCTTGCCGGTTCACGGTGCTGCTTTGACTCCCCCTGCTTGTCGAGGGTCCAGAACTATTGTCGGCACTACCTCTGTGCCTCGGTCCTACTCTTGTCGGCCACCTCCATTGTGTGCCGACCCACCTCGTCCACCATGTTCATGGGGCCGATCTGTCTCCGTATACAGCATTCGGGCATCCAATTGAGTGGTCCTTGCTCCACTCGCGTGGTTTTCCTCGACCATCAGCATCGATTGCAAGTCGAAGAAAGAGGTGGTTTCTCCCGGGTGTAGATCGTTGTTCGGATTGGCCCGTACCTTTGCGCTAGACCACCGAGCCAGATTTGGACCATCTCATCTTCGTCCACCATCACGTTGATGGACCCGAGCGCGTCACAAATCTCCTTTATCTTGGTGGTGTAGTCCATAACCAACATGTCTCTTTGCCGGATGTTGTTCAGCTCTTACTGGAGTTGCACCTTACGGGTTGTGGTACTCGCGGCAAAAATCTTCCTCAAATTTTCCCAAGCCTCCTTCGACGTCTTTGCATCCTTGATGTAGCCGAGCATCTGATCGTGCACACAGGACGCGATGCAGTACAATACTCGGCTCGCTCCTTGCTCCCATACCAAGAAGTCATTGTGTGTTGGCTCCGACGCTACCTTGTTCGTTCCTTCCACGAAACTCCAATATCCATGCCCCAGTAGGTACTGGTGCATTTTATATGTCCAGGACACGTAGTTGCTCCGGTTGAGCTTCTCTATTGGAAGTGAACTTGCCATTCCTCTATCCATAACTTCTCTCTGTCTGTTGTTACCGGGTTCTAGGGTTCGTCTACGAAAGCAAGTGTCGGCTACAAAGGTTCTCAACTCTCGCGCTCTGATACCATGTGAATGTAAACGTGCGGAAGCATTAGACAAAACTGGCTCAGCAGGATAGTAATAGAGAATAAGATGAAGGTTTAATGGAGTAGCTTAACACATAGAGAATACGCATGGGAGAGACAAAGAGAGAGAGAGAGCATAACATAAACTCAATTCAAAAAAAACTCTAAAACTCTGTACATACAACGTGCTAAACAACATTATTTATACAAGTCCATAAGGACTGACAAAAGTACTGATAGGTACTTCAATATTCCTACGTGCGATTGACACTAACTACGAGACAATGATTAGGGAAACCAGGCTCACTAACTTGAGCAATCTTGAGTAGGCTCAACATCGACGAAAAGCCTTTGTCAACCAACACAGACAATGCAACGAGCAACTAGTTGGGATTGGCAAAGTCGTCTTGGCCTTCGAGACTCAACTCGGCCATATGTCAGGAAAAGATTGGTTTGGCTGGATCAGACCCTTCTGGATTGTCGATGAATTCAACGGGACATACCAACTCGACACTTTAGTCGGCGACGTCATGCCAAAATGGGTCAATGGTTTTCGACTAAAACCCTACCTCGGGGACACACCGTCGAACCCCTTTTCCAAGAGAACACGAAAACATGCATCGACGGTGGTAGGTCAAAAGGTGGCTAATAACCTTGCCTTGTCACAATCACAGTAGCAACCCAACCTACCATAATGTATATTGTAAAGAATGAGAGACGTAAGTGGTGTTGTGCAACGGAAGCGAGTTGTGTGTGTGTGAGTGCATATAAGGAAAGAGAGAGAGAGAGAGAGAGAGAGCATGACAAGGAAGTTGTATTAGTAAAAAGATAGATTACATCCAACAATAACTAAGTAACAAAAGGTTGGTTTAAATACCAACTGATCTAGGGCAAGTGCCCTTTCTACTAATTTCAAAACTAGCCTAGTATGATGTCCATTGACTAGTGTGAACACTATCTCTAAGGGAAGTTGAGTTCAATTCTCAACGCACCCCTTCGAACACAACTTCCAGACGTCAAAAAGTTAGTTCGGTTTGCTCCTCGGGAATCTTCGATTCGGCTGGATCAGCTTTCGAAAGGGTAGTGGACATGACTTGCGATTTCGATTGTTCGATTGTTATGTCTTTGTTCGGCTCGATTATCATCGTACTTTGACTCCTCTAGTCGGCTTCGATCGACTGATCGGCTGTTGTTGACTTCGGCGATTATTGCTATTTTTTGGTACTCCCCCTCAAGCACAGCTGATCGGTGATCAAGAGACCAAGGTTCATCGCGAACTACCACAGCTTGTTGATGCCCAGTGCTTTTGTGAAGATGTCGGCCACCTGAAGGTTCGTGGTAATGTGCTGTAAGTCGATATCTCCAGTCTGAAACCGTTCCCGAATGAAGTGGTAGTGCACTTCGATATGTTTAGTCCGCGCGTGGAACATGGGGTTCCGAGCCAGGTCAATACTGCTCATATTGTCGCAATATAGGAGAATCGGATCCTTGATGGGAATGCCCAGATCCTTCAAAATGTGTTTGAGCCAAACAACTTCGCATGTGGCGACCGTCGTGCCCCTGTATTTGGCTTCCGTGCTCCACAGTGCGACTGTCGACTGTTTCTTACTACTCCAGGAGATCGCTCTGTTGCCGAGGGAGAAGATGAATTTGGAGGTCGATCGTCTATCAGCCTTAAAGTCGGCCCAGTTCACATTTGTGTACCCTTCGAGCCAGATGATCCTATCTATCTTGTATAGGATGCCAAAATCCATTGTCCCACGGACATATCAAAGTACCCTCTTAGCGCAATCGAGATGTTCATTGCGAGGATTCTACATGAATTTGATAAGAATATGTCCCTCCAGTGGGAGGAGCCGATTGTTCGGGCCGAGCACCGATGGTTTAAGAGTCAACTGCGAGGGAATCGACTGTGAGAGTTGACTGGGTGAGTCAACAGAAAGGAGATCCAGGTTGAAGACGCAACCGACTAGTCGGGCCGACCAAATGGTCAATGACCAGGCCGACTAGTCAGACCAACTTGACAGTTGATCCTAGAGTCAGATGATAGCTACTTATTATTATTATAGATAATAATAGTAGTGATGTTAGTAGGGGCTACATTTGTAAATAGCAAATACTATGTTTTAGTATAAATACACCTAAGGCAAACGTTATAGACAGATTGTGAGAATAGTGTGTGTGATCCTCTATTGTAGTTAACGATAGAGAAGAGTGAGAACATGAAGAGTGACTGAGCGAGCGGCGTCGTAGCTGTGTTCTGGAACAGCATACGCCAAGAGCCCTGTGCGGCTGATACAGTCGGTGTAGAGAGTGTTGTACTCTAATCTCGTCATTATATATCCACTATATAGTGAAGCTCCGTTCTCCGTGGTTTTCTCCCGGTTTAGGGTTTCCACGTAAAATCTGTGTACACTTTCTTCTGTGTTTCTGAACTGTGTATTTCAACGCATTCCTTCTTGTAGATTGACAATTCGTTTCTCAATAGAATTAGCTAAGTATGCTGACTGAATAGCTGAGGTCAGGTCGTGTGATGGTTAGATAGATCGGGCTAACGATCATTTGTCGATACTGAGTCGACTCACACTCTTCTGTCCCTAAATCGGCATCGAGTTTGAGATTTCGATCAAGAGGGGTAGACACAGGTTTGCACTCAGTCATCCCGAACTTATAGAGTAAGTTAAGAATGTAGTGTCGTTGAGAGATCAATATCCCGACTAGTGTCCAAATTACTTCAATGCCAAGGAAGTAATGGATCTCGTGCATCTTTCCTTTCGAATCTGCTGGAGAGGAGTGATTTGACCTTATTAATGTCATCGAGATCCTTTCCTCCGATGACCAGATCATCCATGTACAAGATGATGGCAATCGGGTTGTTTGACTCATTTCGGATGTATAGAGAGTTGTCCGATTTCGACTATCGGAAGCCGACTTGGTGAAGATACTGGGTGATCTGAGAATGCCAAGCACGTGGTGCTTGCTTTAGACCATATAAAGGCTTCCAGAGTTGGCAGACTAGTTTCAGGTGTTTGCTTGATTCGAAACTGGGTGGTTGAAATCATGAAGTCCTCGTTTAATTCACCTTGTAGGAAGGCGTTCTTTACGTCCATCTGATGGAGATGCCACCCTTTTTCAGCCGCGAGAGCAATGACTATCTGAATAGTCGTCATCTTTGCAACTAGGGCAAAGGTCTCCTTGTAATCGACTCCATGTGTTTGATCATATCGCTTAGCTACAAGTCGTGCATTATATTTTACCTTATAGATCCATCTACAGCTGATTTCTTTCTTACTTGAAGTATGGGGGATGAGATCCCATGTCTTGTTTTTGCTTAAAGCTTGCATTTCTTCATTCATGGTTTTGATCCATCACAGATCCTTGGCTGCCTCGGAAAAGGTTTCCGGTTCTTGAACACCTTCATCATAAAGGCATAGTGGTATGCCATATACTCATTGTAACTAAATCTGCTAACTGGGTTTTTCTCTCGAGTGGAGCGACGGAGCTTCTCGTTTGCAGAGTCTAAGGCTTTCTTCGCTCCATTTGTCCGAATGGTTGGGATGTCCATGCCTTTGAACTCACTGTCAAGGGAGTGAGTTGGCTCGTTGTCAATTGGATCTTCGCATTCCAACATCTTGGCCTTCCCTTTGTCGAGTTTCGGATTCGGATGAGATGTGCTTTGGTCACTTGGGGATTCCTGTGGTCCACTAAGTTGTGTCGTAATCGAACTTCCTTTGAACATGTGTCTAAGTCGAAATTAGTCTTCTATCTCTCGTTCAGCCGATTCCGGGTCGACTGGAGTCGAAATCGGGGTCGTCTCTGGGTCGTACCGGGATGTCGACTCATCGAAAACGATGTCTTGACTTACTCGAACTTTTTGGGTAAAAGGATTGTAACATTTGTACCCCTTTTGTTCAAGTGAGTACCTTATGAGGATACATTTCTCCAAGTTCGGGTCGAGCTTTTGTCGCTTCTCGTCGGGAATATGCACGTATGTGATAAAGCCGAATATCAGGATATGTGATAGATCCGGCTTCTTTCCAAAGAACTTCTCATGAGGGGTTACTTCATGTACCCCAGAGGTTGTACATCTGTTCAAGAGATAGACGGTTGTGTTAGTTGCTTCTGCCCAGTATGATTTCCGTAGGTTCTTCTCGTTCATCATGGCCCTTGCCACTTCTACTATGTGCCGATTCTTTCATTTGACTACTCCATTTTGTTGAGGTGTGTGTTAGCATGAGAATTCTCATCAAATTCTTTCCTTTCGGAGGTACGCCGTAAAATCATCCAAGAAATACTCCTTGCCTCCATCCGATCGAAAGCATCGAACATGCCGACTTGTGGCTTTTTCAACTTCACTTTTAAACCTTTGGAAGTGTTCGAATACTTCACTCTTCTGCTGCATCGGACAGATCCAAACCTGCCTCGAGAAGTCGTCAATAAATGTGACATAGTATCGACATCCACCAAATGTAGTTGTCTGTGCCGGTCCCCATACATTTGAATGTATGACATCCAATATCCCTTTGCTCACATTCCCTTCTTTTGGGAATGGTTGTCAGTGTTGTTTTCCGAACTAACAAGCTTCAAATACACCCATCATCATCTCCCTTCTCAATCGTAATCTCACGAGCCCGTGGTTGGTTATCTTCCAACATGGCTCTTGGTCTCATAATTGGTTCTGAAACCCTCTTCTCTTCATTACTAAGCCATTTCCCCCTCTTTGTGTATCGTGCAACGATGTACCACACATTTCCCATGTATTGGTCAGGCCAGTCTCAGTAGTCATATCCACTAGAAGCACTAAAAGATCTTTCCGGTCCCGGACATCCACAGCTCATAAGAACATGATCTCTTTCTAGGGTACAAGCATAGCTTGATCTCTCATGGACAACCTCCCGAATCAACTTTCGAATGCCGAAAACACATCGAGGACCTTCAGCCCCTTGTCTAGTGTTTCCACCCAATCTTCGAATCCCCTCCGAGTTTCCTTGGAGAAGTCCTCAATACCAAACGTAGCCTTCAACGCTTCTTCAAACACTTCCCACGTCGGATTTTGTTGTCGTATCCTGTGGATACTCCCTTGAAGCCCATCCGTAGCCACCCGATTGAAGGATGTCACTTGCAATCCTTTCAATATCCCACATCGCAGCATCTCTGCCTCGTAGTCTCGTAGATAACAGCACACATCCTCGTATATCCCACCGATGCAAGAGTCACTCTACCGCCGCTGCGACCTCCGACATCGCGTGTTGCTCCTGCAACATCCACTCGAACATTGTCATCATGTTGCTCGCCTCTTGTCGATTCTCCATCTCCTTGCCACCCGTTTTCACGTTGGGTTCACCAAATGTGTCATGCCTTTCGGCGTCGGATCGTTGCGTGAGTCAAGTGGGAACCACTGGGGTTTTGGACTAGGAGGATGGGAATTTGAGACAAATAAGAATGTGAATAGATTGTAACAAAGAGATATAGAAAACTCGTGAATCCCACAAGTATAATGTATTATCAACATCTTTTAGCAACCCCCCATACATCTTCCTCCTCTTCTTATATAGTGATGGAAGAGGCTAAGTATGTCTTACCACATGGCAAGCATCATGTTTTCTCTAAAGTGTTCATGCACACTAGATGTGCATGAATTGCTTTTTTTGTCATGCTTTATTTTTTTCTAATAATAGTGTTCATGTATGTGAGATGTGCATGAATAACTTTTTCTTTCATGCGTTTTCTTCTAACTAAAGTTTTATGCACTCTACGTGTAAAAAGTAGCTTTTCCTATAATTTAAACTTCAGGATAAGCTTTTCTAAATATTAAATCTTTAATTATATTATTCATGTTGAGTTGGTACAATGATAAGGCTTGGGTTTGTTAACATGGAGGTACAAGGTTTGAATCTTGCCCTATGCATGTAATGTATACTTTTGTATTTTCTTCTATTTCTTCATATTTATTTAATCAGGCACTCTGTACATATTTCACGTCGTGTACAAATTACACTACGACATCATGTACAATCATCTACAAATGTGATGAAGTACTAGGAGCCACCTAGTGATCTCTCAAGCATAGGCCCACATATATCTGTGTGCATGAGCTCTAGGGGTTGTCGTACCATCTCGTAATGGAGAGAGTGCAGACTTCGGGTCCGTTTCCCGTAGCGACAATGCTCATAGAAGTCCGTCTTCGCTAGGAGTTTCGGGATGTAGCCGACCGCCATTAGCCAGTCCAGTCCGACTTGTTGTTACCGTACGAGATGTACGGGTGATTGATAATTGTGATAAGTGAGGGTAAAAGATGTAATGTGTTGATATGTATGTGTAATGTTATACGATTATGAGTGTGAATGTAAGCGTGAGTGTGGTTGATACAAAGAGGTGTGAGTGAGTGACTAGGTGTGAATGCCAAGGGGACTTGCACTCTTATGTATCTACCCTTTTGTACCTATTTAACCCCTTATGGGGAATGAATGAAGACAAGGATATTTCTCTCTCAATCTCTCTCTCTCTTCTCATCTCTCTTTCTCTCTCTCCCCCCTTACGTTGAACCCCTTGGGATGGGGGAGGAGTCATTCTAGGCACCACCCCCCACCCCTCAATGCTTGTCTTGTTCTTCATGATCTCTCTCAATGCTCATCCCGTCATCATCAATTCCACAATGCTCATCTCCATCATCACACCCATCATTATCCTCATGCTATCATAATCCTCTACCCTAACCCTAAAAACCTACAACATTTTTTGGCGACCACAACGGCGAATCCCCTTTGAAAATGGAGTCCACAAATGATATGTGGTGGTACGATGTGCAAGAGGAAGTCGACAAATGATACTTGTTAATGATGTGTGAGAAAAGCAAAAAATAGTCACAAAGATGTGCAAAAAATGGAATCGATGACACTACGCGAAAGGCGACGACAATGTGTGAAAGAAGTCCAAAATGGAAGATTAACTGCCGCATAATTCTGCAGTGAATTAATCTCTATATGTGTATGGGTGATTTATGGGTGATTTATAACTGTGATAAGTGAGGGTGAAAGATGTAATGTGTTGATATGTATGTGTAATGTTATACGATTATGAGTGTGAATGTAAGCGTGAGTGTGGTTGATACAAAGAGGTGTGAGTGAGTGGCTAGGTGTGAATGCCAAGGGGACTTGCACTCTTGTGTATCTACCCCTTTGTACCTATTTAACCCCTTATGGGGAATGAATGAAGACAAAGATATTTCTCTCTCAATCTCTCTCTCTCTCTCTCTTTTCATCTCTCTTTCTCTCTCTCTCCCCTTACGTTGAATCCCTTGGGAGGGGGGTGGAGCCATTCTAGGCACCACCCCCCCACCCCTCAATGCTTATCAACACCTTCATCATCTCTCTCATCGTCATACTCTTCATCATTTTCATCATTACACTATGTCTATCTTCATTATCAATCTACCATCATTGCTAGCCCTATTCCTATCTTTATCATTATCATACCCTAACCCTAAACCTACAACACCTTATGACACGCCTTGTGACATATGGCCAAGTCGGCCCTGCCATAAGTTCGGGTCGGTCATTTCAGTTATGTTCACACCCCCTTCTGGATTGATCGTCGTCAATGGATACAAGTTATTGTACTTGTGTCTGTTTCCGATCTTTAGGTTCCCTCGGTTGATCATCCATGCCGATTCACTAAGAGTTGTTCTATACCTGTCTTCGGCTAACATGTTGATGGAGACCAGACTTCTTTACAGCACAGGTACATGCCGGACTTGGTGCAGGACAATTGTGTTGCCATTCGACAATTGAATTGGCACTTCACCTACTCCGGTGATTTTGCATTCCTGCCCATTACCTAGTCGAATTGTGCCGCTAGCGCCGGCTGAATAGTTCGAAAACCATTCGATGTTAGCAGTCACGTGGAATGTGGCATTAGAGTCCAATAACCACGTATGTGCTTGCGCATTGTAGAGGACATCTCCGATCATCGAGTCCTCCAGAGAGAGGATTTCCCCTGATCGGGAGTTGGCAACATTTATTTGTTTGTCTATTGGAGAGTGGTGCGAGTCGGATCATCCTTGATTCCGCTCGGATCGCTGACCACTCTCTTCCCTCTTGATCAACAGGCAGTCGAAAACATTGTGATCGGCTTTTCTGCAATGGGTGCAGAAATTGCTTGGTCGACGGGTTCTCGACTTCAACCGCCCCTCGTTTTCGACCGATTGGTATTCAAACCGGTTTTGCCGGCTTGTTTTCTCGATACACTTAATCGGTCGATCGGCTCGGTCAAGTGGTGGGTTTCTGTTGTCTCGTCGATGGTGAGTCCCATCGATTTTCGCCTAATATCCTTGTTGAGATATCAAGCTCAACTAGTTTAATCTAGTTAGTCAACAGATGTAACTTAGTAGTTACCTAGATCGAATCTAGTTAATGTGTTGACCTTAAGCCTTTAAATAGGACCTTGTACTTAAGTGGGATATTCTAGATCCTCCACTCCTTAGTACATTTAATGTAGGACTTACACATAAGTACCTATGTTCTACCCACACATGTGCACCTTTGCACATGGGTTGTATATATACCTCATTGTGGGTATTTTTGAATGTTGATGACACTTTTCAATATAGTCAATCATCCCCCATTTATCTTCGTGTTCATAAGTGTAACTTCCTCTCTCTCTCTCTCTCTCTCTCTCTCTCTCTCTCTCTCTCTCTCTCTCTCTCTCTCTCTCTCTCTCTCTCTCTCTCTCTCTCTCTCTCTCTCTCTCTTCCTCTCACACACTCTCACGCGCATATCATACTAATCTTCCGCTGCTTAACGTAACCATATAATTAGTCTCTAATTAACCCTAGTTAATTACCTAATTACTTAACAGTCCTCAGTGAAGACTTGTTCGATTGTCTCGTCCAAATTGAAATTTGGACAGTTGTTGACGAATGTCGTGCAGAATACCTCCCAACTAGCTGGCAAGCTCGATATGAGGGCAAGGGCTTTCACTTCTTCTTCAAAGTTGATCCCTTGGGAGGAGAGTTCAAATAACACCCGAATGAAGGTGTTGATATGGGAAGTTGTCGGGTCTATCTCCCTCATCTTCATCTTGAATAACTGTCAAATCAGTATCAACTTTGAAGAGGAGGACTTCTTTTCGTACACTGCCTGTAACTTTTCCCTCAAAGAGAACATTGTCGTCTCCTTGGCCATGCTGAAATAGATGTTTTCGGCCAAATGCATATGAATGGTCGACTTGGCTATTTTGTCCAGTGAACGTCATTCTCCTATTGTCATCGAGGTTGGCTTGTTGTTGTGCCTTATTGCCTTAATCTGACACCGAATTATAAGTACGTCCTGCATCATTTCCTTCCGTAGGGAAAAGTTTTTGCCATCTAACTTTTGGATCTCAACTTCTGTACCGGATGTTGAAGCCATATTCCTTTTTGGAAGTAAGATTTAACTAACTTGGTCTTTTCTTTCAGCTATGGAGTTTCATCTTGTTGACTTTTCTGTTATTCGTCACCACCGAACAGCATGTCACTCTGATACAAGTTGTGAATAGATATACGCGGAAGACCTGTGAGGACCTGTGAGTTAGCAAACGACACAGATGTGCAACAACAAAGAGAGACATCGGATCAACACGCAAATGGAGCTTCAATGGAAGTTCTCTCTTATTCTCTTTTTTGTAACACTCTCTCTACAAGACTCAAGAAGATTATCCTTACAATGTTAGGGTTGAGCTTATAATATACTCAAGCCCTAACTTCAAGACATGTTCACACTACGATACAAAGCGGAAGGAGTCGTCCTTTTATGCCAACACATTCAATATCAACATGAATCGCAATTGTCCCATGCTATGGATTGTTTAGCGCTTGGAAGGAAATGGCGAAGCCATTGGGATCCTATCTTACCCGGCTCTGAGTGTGGTCTTAGTAGGATATCAAAGCAATAACACCTCTACATAGATAACTTCTTACATAGCAAACTCAGATGTGTCTATCTCTACAAGGTAGCTACCCTAGCTAGATTCTTGAGATCATCATGAATGTGAAGAGTTGAAGAAGCAATTCATGTGCAACCATGTAACTTTGTATTTTGTACTACTAGACACCTCTTTTATATGTTATTTTGGGGGGCTTTATGTGTGTTGTTTGAATCCTTATTGCATTAGAAATTATAGCATTCGAATAAACTAGTTCTTGATTTAGTATTGTTGTGTTTTCCCTCCTCATGGGAGAAGATGTCCAAATGATATTTGGGCATGACTAGTTACTATTTTGGTAGGCCCAAAGATGATGCCCCACTTAAAGGACTTTTCATTTAGAAGTACCCTCATATTTAAGAGGTAGAAGTGTGGCTTTCTAGGGTGTGAGAGTGAGGGCAAAAAGTGAGAAGAAAAAGGGAGAAGAAAAGAAGCGGCAGATAAATCCTGTAGGAGTTGTGGCGCCTGAATTTGATCTGCCCTAATCGACGGCCATACGAACTTTGATTGGGGCTGAATTTTTGAGGGGTTGTTCTTGCCATCAAGAAGCTCACATCCAACGATTAGAGCTTGGTTTCCTATCCTCTAAATCAAGTTCCCCTATTCTGTGTTTCCTGTTTTTTTGTTGTTCCACCCATCTTGCTAGATAAAGATTATTGTCTAGGTTATTGCCTTGATGTTTGGGTATTCCTCTAGTGATATCTACAGAGGTCATACCCACTTGTACACTGAGTTTTGGTACCTTAAGGGTTCCGTAGTTTTTCCCTAATTTGGGGTTTTCCACATAGAAGTCTTGTGTGTTCTGTTGCATTTATCATTTTATTATTATTATTATTATTTCTTATCATATTGGCTATTACTTCCTATAGATTGCCCATCAATCGTGTCACTATTTGTGGACAGATTCAAATTCCACTCATTACAAACTAGTATCAGAGTAGTAGGTTCCAATGGATGGAAATAATAGTAGCTTTCTGGTAATGATTGTGTTGAACTCCAATAATTATTCATATTGGAAAATTAAGATGGAGGATCTCTTGATTATGAGAGATTTGTATATGTTGATCGATACAAAGGGAATACTGACAGGGTTTGTAGAATCTAATTGGAAGATTATTCATAGAAAGGTTGTAGCAACGATGATACAATTTGTTGATGTGAGTATACTTCAACATGTGGCCAATGACACAAATGCTTATGAGTTGTGGCATAAGTTTGCAGGCATTTATGAGTGGAAGAATGCCCTTAACAAGGCGTCATTGATGAGAAAACTTGTGAGGTTGAAGTACTCAGATGATGAGAGCATTGTGGTGCACACCAGTACGTTTATGGTCTTGGTGAATCAATTAGTCTCAGCCAAGATGTCATTAGATGATGAGTCACAGGCCCTAGTGTTACTTTTCTCTCTACCAGACAGTTCGGAAACTCTAGAGGTTGTAAAAGAAGACAAGTTGTCTCTAGAGGTTGTAAAAGCAAGCCTTCTAAATGAAGAGACAAAAAGAAAAGAAATGGGTTCCTCATCTCAATCAGAAGCAAATGTGGCACAAGATTCTAATAGAGGAAGGAGCAAGTTGAGGGGTTCTCATAACTAAGACAAGTCCAAAGGGGGATAAAAGTCTAGAGGAAAACTCACATGCTTCTGTTGTAGGAAACGGGGCCACTTCCAAAAGAATTGTCAAACTTTCAAGAGGGACAAGGGAAATGGTGATAGTACAAAGTAGAGAAAAACATCGGAAGAGAAAAATACCCTGGCTATTGCAACTAGTGAAGAGGAGTTGTCGTTCATTAGTGACAAGCTTGTGTGAACCTTGCTAGTGATGAGTGCACTTGGGTTATTGATTCCGGTGCATCTTTCCACTTGACTCCTAAGAGAGAATACCAGTGAACTTATACATCCATTGATTATGGTTATGTTAGGATGGGGAATGATGGCTCATGGAAGATTGTTGGCATGGGCAATGCCTGTTTGATGACATCCACTAGTTGTTGAATGATATTGAGAGATGGACCCCATGTTCCTAATGCTAGATTGAATTTGATACCTTCATGACGACTTGATGATGAAGGTTATGGTAGTGTTTTTCATAATGGTGTATGGTAGTTCTGCAAAGGAACTTTGATAGTTGCCCGAGATACATTGTACGTGATGCAAACAAATTTATGCAGAGAAGAAGCCAATGTGACGGCTGACTCAGCTATTGAGTTGTGGTACAAGAGGCTTGGTTTACACAAGTGATGGGGGTCTATAGATGCTAGCCAAGAAAGACATCCTCCCGGAAGTGAAAGGTATAAGTCCAAAACATTGTGTTGATTGCTTAGCAGGAAAGCAAAACACAATATCCTTTTATTCCAGACCTCCAATGAGGAGAAGACATGCATTAGAGTTGGTTCATATCGATGTATGTTACATGGATGCCAAATCACATCGTGGTGCACAATGTTTTGTGATTTTCATTGATGATTACACTAGAAAGTTGTGGGCTTTTG